>NC_135219.1:18590982-18890982 GCF_052324685.1 Brachyhypopomus gauderio | reverse complement strand
AGTCTGTCAACCATAGTGAAAAGAACTTTGCTATTGTTAATAATGCTAGAGAAGAAGGATTGTCTAACTTTGCACATTATTTTATTGTAATCACGCAGCCTATCTTTGAAAATCTCTTTATATACGTGAAGGTTGGTTTTACGCCATCTGAGCTCAGCCTTTCTGCATTCTCTTTTTTGGTGCTGAACTGCAGGATCATTTCTCCATGGAGCTTTCTGCTTACATTGCATGGTTTTAACTCTTAACTGGTGCAATCTGATCCAAAATACTGGCAGTTTTTGAGTTGAAACTATCCAGCAGAGTATCAACAGAGCCTGATAGTTGGCAAGGTGCAGAGCACACTTTGGTAACATAAAGTGCAGCTGTCCTTTCATTTATCTGTCTTTTCTTTAACCTAACCTACCTGGCATTGCTATGGATTGAAATCCACATTTCAAAAAATACACAGTAGTGATCAGACAATGCAACATCCTTAATACAGGCTGAAATGTTAAGACCCTTTGAGATAACCACATCCAAAGTGTGACCATGGCAGTGTGTGCTTGCAGACACATGCTGAGAAAGTTCAAAAGATTCAAGTACATCATAGAATTCTTTGGCATAACTATCATTGGGATTATCAATATGAATGTTAAAATCACCAGCAATAACAAAATGATCAAATTCAGTAGAAATAAAAGATAACATATCTGTGAAACCCCTTTTAATATTTTACTCAAATATTCAAAAGATGTGAAATCACCAAGTGGTAACTGTTTGCATTGGAAAGTATCATTAAACAGCATTGCTACACCTCCCCCTTTCTTGCCATTGTGAGAAACATTTAAAAAGTTAAAGTTTGGTGGAGCCGACTCAGTTAGCACAATATCAGCACTATATGAATTTAACCATGTCTCTGTTAAAAGCATGAAATCAAGCCCATAAGATGTAGTTAAATCATTAATTAGATAAGACTTGTTTGTAATAGATCTGATATTTAGTAGAGCTAACTTAATAACCTGTGCATTTTGGTTCAGAGACTGAGATACTTCCAACATACTGTAGGTTGGATGTATTCACAGTATCTGACCTAAACTCCTTGTTCTTTCTGCTTCTGATCAGAACTGGAATGGGAGAGATAATTGGGACACAGGGTCCATGCTTGTTTTGAAAATATGTACCGCTGATATCAACACTGTAGCAGCACGGACCCAAAAGATGTAAATTTTCCTTTACGGTGGTGGAGGGTGGGTGGAGCTCCTGCTGGTGATGAGCTCGCGAGCGGAGCTGTCTATTTGGTGGATTATGAGCTTGTTTTTTACTTTGAGGTTGTGGGGGAGATTTGTTTATTAAGGACTGTGGGGGAGAAGTTGAGGTGATTTGCCGCTGTACCTGAGGACTCGCTGACAGTGAAAGTGTCAGTCTTGTCCCTACAGATACAAGCTTCTCCATGGTTTCTGGGAAGTTCAGGTGAGGTGATGATGAGGTGGAGGATGGTGTGGATTGTCTATTCGGTTGTGGTGTTTCTGGCAGCTGATACAGCACATGGCTCCCATCTAATTACTCCGCATCCTCTGTGGAGGGAGGATGTTGTGTCTCTGTAGTGGCGACGGTGTCCTTGGGTGTTAACGCTGACGTTTCTTCACCAGTTGAAACAGAGAAGTTACACAGAGATAAAATAAAGTTTTCTGACAGGAGATTGACACCCCTCTTGTTAGTTTGCAGTCCGATTGAAGAATTCTCTCTTCCCAAAAAACAGATTGAAGTTGTCAATGAAGTTCAGTCCATTTGACCTGCAGGTTTTCTGCAGCCAAACATTTAATGCCAGTAGCCTTGAGAACATATTGCAGCCCCCTGCAGGCACAGGGCCACTGATGAATACCTGATTTAATGCCGGAGTTGCTGCCACACTCCAGAAATGTTTATAATATCATCTGTCCTGTGTATGTCCTTATACAGAGCTAATTTTCTCTGTTTTATTTTCTCGAGGAACACAGATGAGGAGAGACAAGCCTTTTCCAGAGATCCATCCTGGGCCAGCCACCTCCTGCCTAACCGGATATGCCTACACCAAAATGGACATTATCCCTTACAGGTCTAAATTGTTCTTCTGTGTAAATTGTTGTCATTGGCATGGTGACCGGCGTCAGCCCAGAGGAGTATTTTCAAGTGTCCAATACTCATCTCTGTCACACACACATCACCAATAAATGTAACAATTCAGCATGAAATAAAAAAACAGGAAATACTAAGGCCAGCAAAATGGTGGTGGATCCTCTTAGGACCCCCGGCCTGCTACGGACCTGCTGGCGCTGCCATCACCGTTTCCTAGCAACAGACGTCACGCCACACACCCGTCCCACAAAAAAATGTCTTCTGCTACACACTCCACCATGTCCCCAGAAACGAAAGCTTATGTAGAGATGCAAATGTGAGTGGGAAAAGGCACATTGATGACTGAATAGCATCATTTAAGGTAAATTAAGATGAATTTAAGGCAAATTGAAAGGTTTGTAAAATATTGACACTGATATGGTACAGAACATTGTTATTAGTGATTCAGTTTCCTAATGAAACTACTATTGAAAGAACAAATCATGTCAATAGATTAAATTTAAACCTCTGTTTAACTGTTTGAATGGTCTGATTCAATTTAATTAAGAATTTGTCATCTCACTCATTCTCTCCAGGTTACCGCAGCACCACACAGTCACAACCTCAGTTACAACAGTGCTGACTGTGCACATAAACTGCATCAAAATATTCTTTCAAAATATTCTTTCAGATTCAAAATTTAGGGAGAACAAAGGCAGAGGCAGTGGTTAAAGATGTCCTTGCTCCAAAGGCAGTGAGTGACATTGTGAAGGCCCTAACATCAGATAAATCCTGACCATTCTCATTACACACAGACGCATCAAATAAAAGCAACAGGAAGATGTTTCCCCTCGCTGTTCAATATTTCAGTCCAGAATGTGGGATCACCATCAAAATGTTTGATTTCATGGAGAATCCAGATGAGTCTGCTGCCGGGATTGTAGCTCTGACAGACTGTGCATCAGACTCTGGAACAGCTGAGCTGATTTCTACCTCACAAACTATCTCTGGACTCGTTCTCGCCCCCTACTGTGCAATTTTCCTTTGCACATTTATTTGAGACACCTACAGCTATATACATATTTACAACGTGCGTTCATGGAAAGAAATAAAACAGTATTAAATTGAGTCCTCTTAATCAGAGTTTAAAGATCGGTGACTGCAAAGTCACGTAGATCCCGTCATCACATACATTACGAGCCTGCTCTCCCAGGCTCGTCCCCCCTCTGCCTAGTTACACCCCATTATATTCTATAAGCTCCTCCCCAAGAACATTCCATTCATGATACATTATTTGAAAAAATAACTGTTTTGCACAATTTCTTGCGTGTGCTGGCACTCTGTATCTCCAGGGTAGTTAATTTTGCGATGTAGTGCAGCCTTAAATTGTGAAATACAGAGACAACAAATGACAGGAGCATGAAATTATGGTTCTCGATTTCGAATTGGGTTTCGGCAAAGTGCTCCCCGAGTAAAAACACATCTTCAGAACCAATCTCAGCCCGAACGAACTGGTTGACAAAGGACACACTGACACCTGTTGATTTTTGGCGTATCACACGCTCTGCTGCTCTGACCACCTTCACTGTTCCATCTGAGGGGATCATCAGACCACCATTGTTTTTAAGTTGAGGCAGGTGGTAGATCTGGTCAAAGGATGAGGGTACAGCAGCTTTGACAAGGCTTGCACGGCACACCTCACAGGACAGTTTTTTCAGAATTTTTCAGACAACAAACCCTGAAATGTAGACCAGGGCATAGTCCACAAGACCACCAAAGCAGGTGGGCAGGTAACTGTGGTCACATATGACTGCATAAATGTTTGCAGATGGGGACGGGAGCTCTTCTTCTACCATTAAAGCAGAGTGCATGTCTGCAGCTGATAGTGATACAGTCTCATCTTGTGCTGCCACGTTGCCCGACGCACTTGGTGAGACACCACAGCGCACCATCAGACGATGGAAAACGCCCTGGAACTGCCCTGCAGTGGGACTGTTATTCCAGCCTCCTAAAAAAATCTAACACATTTGCACACTTAGATTACAGAGATATTTAATGAGGACACTCATAGTCATCAAAGACACATCTTCTGAGGGTAAGTATGGAAACTGTATAACCATGTTTCCTCACAGGCTATGAAATGTAAGTATGGTAATAACTGTATAACCATGTTTCTTCCACAGGTAGGCTATAAAAACAAATGCATAGGTGTCTGAAGAGGTCTATAATATTGTAAACAAGTGATGTATATTCTCTACTAGAATGCCCACCCAGATGGTACCAATATCCGCTCTGGCTCACGGACTGAAAAGACTAATTATAATGTGAAATTTCTACCTGATGCCCTGACAGAATGGAACAAAAGTTTCAAGTGATCCTGACTGAAGCGGTATGTGCAGACATAATGCTGGACTTGGAATTTTTTGTGTTCCTTGTTGCTACAGGCTAAAATATAAGAAACTTAAAACAACTTCCATAAAACATTTGAATTAGTATACTACATTGTATTGTAATACACAATACATCACTAACCCCTAAACATGCAGAAAGAACAAAAAGTAAAAACATGTTTTTACCTTTTAGCAAAGTATGATATTAACTTTTGTTTCACATATGTATCATAAATACATCTAAGTACCTTACAAATACGTGCTTTCATGATGTGTGTGTGTGTGTGTATATATATATATATATATATACAGTCATACCCCTGTCAAATTTTGACTTAAATTTACTTTTATTTAACCAGAAATTATATTTTTGACTGGAAATCTCCCAGGAGATAATACGATGATGATGTACAAGAGGCATCATTGTGGGGAAAAAAAAATTCTCAGCTTTTATTCACATTTGAACAAAAAGTAGCATGTCCAAAATTATTCAGACCCTTCTCAATAATTAATAGAAAAGCCTTTATTTACAGCAATCAAACGCTTCCTGTAATTGCTGACCAGCTTTTTGCATGTCTCCACTGGTATTTTTGTCCATTCATCTTTAGTGATGAGCTCCAACTCTTTGAGGTTGGAGGGTCTCCTTGCCATCACCCTGATCTTTAGCTCCCTCCACAGATTTGTTGGTATGGGAGGAGTGAGGTAGTTACAGGCTGCAGTGTGCCTGTAATCAGGCATGTGATAAGGGCACCATGGGGTCCTTGCAGCAATAGCGTGGCTAAGCTAAGCAGCACAACGGGACGACAGGGTTGGAGCGTGAGCTCGACTTTACGGAGTGTTCGCTGTTGTAAGGTACGGTGCATTTTTACTCATGTATTCTGCTTTTAAATGTGAGACTAGTGTCCAGTACTAAGTGTTTAGTCCTGCTCTTATATCGAGGGAGAGGCCCAGACGAGGCGCCTCCTGGTGCAGTACTATTGTGGGAGCAGAACTGAGTCATTAGTAGTTTTGACGGGGTTAAAGCAGGTATGTTTCACTTGTATACGGAGTTTTATGGGTTGGGGATTTAGTTAAGCTACATAACTGGAGTGCAACCTTTAGCTTTGCTCTCTAACCACCTGTGCCTTTTAGTTTGCTTAGCTAGCCCCTGTAGCTTCTTGGCCTTAGGCGCTAACCACCTACAGCTTCTATCTTTGGCTGGTATATAATGCTTAGTTATTGCTGCTGCTCCTTTATAAGTTTAGTTTAGACTTGATAAAGACGAGGTTTGGTTCAGAGCGCCGATTTTGGATTAAGAAAATGTTAATGTTGTGGATATTACAACTTGTGTTTGTTTCCCATCATTTTTGTCCCATGAGCCTGATATCATGTTAACCCTTTGAGTTGGTATGTTTTGATAGCTTGCCAACCTTGATGATGATGTTTGCTTCATCTCCTGTCCGTTTACGTGTCCTAAACATGACGGGTAAACAAAAAAAAGTATCGTTTCAACAACGTACAGACAGCAGGTCCAACCACCACTGCTGTGTGCCATTCTGCACAGCATCGACAAGGTGTAATTCCTACCTGAGCTTCCACACCTTTCCAAAGGACTCAGAACTGCAGAAACAATGGGTGGTTAAGATCAGGAGAGATCATTTTATCGTCACGAGTACTTCTCGAGTGTGTTTGCGACATTTTATCGCTGCTGATCTGCTCGAACCTCCCACTCCTGCTGGACGATGACGACTGCGACCTGGAGCTTTTCCTGTGCTATTTCAATGGAATAACTATACTATTCCAACTCCATGATCTGGAGTATGGGAAAGAACAGAGCGTCCACCCAACACTGATCTAACAGAGATGCAGACTGACCATGATGATGATGACCCCTTACCGTGTCATGAACATGACTACTGCGTCAGTAATGAGCCTGCTGCGCTTGATCTCTCCCTCAATGAAAATGAAGAGCTATGCGAGGAGATATCAAGGCTCCGAAAACAAATCGAAGACTTAACTGTCAGCAGCAAGTTCTGTTTGGAGCGGTTTTCTGCCTCTGATGACGACATACGATTCTTTACCAGGTAAATACAAAATATGGCAGGACACAGTATATGGATGGGCCTTCTCTGGTGTCTGAAATACATTGTGAATGAAATAGCGATTATATAACTTTTATATTCCACAGATTTGCAAACCATGCCCACGTGATGGGCTTTTGGAAGCAAATAGAGCCAGCCACCCACATCATCATACGGGTTACAAGAGCACGGACTGTTGAGAAGACTGATCAGGTCCCTCACTCTGCCAGTACAACGGTAAATGTTTTCCTGTTGTCCATACAAAGCATGTTATGTCATCATTTTCAAATTAATCTTTACATCAAAATAAGTTTTGATAGTCATAATGTAATATGACAATAGGATAATGTATTTTTTCCCCAGGTTCTTCAAGCAATTGATGAGATTTTTCTCTTCATGAACTACCTGTCATTGGGACTGATGCAAAAGGGTTTGGCCCATAGATTTAGAATCCATCGGTCAACTGTTAGTCGTATTATTAACACCTGGGCCAACTTCCTTTATACTGTATTGGGAGCTGTTTATGTTTGGTTAGATGTGGACACTGTGAAAACTCACCTCCCAGATGTGTTTCAGGACTACGCTGACACTCAAATAATTTTAGATTCCACAGAACTGAGATGTCAAACTCCAAATTCCCTTCTCCTTCAGAGTGAAGTGTTTTCCACTTATAAATCACACTGTACCTTCAAAGGGTTGATTGGGATAGCCCCTCATGGCGCAGTGACCTTTGTGTCTTCTCTTTATCAAGGTGCTATCAGTGATAAAGAGATCTTAAAGCAGTCTGGCATTGTGGCCCTCCTTGACCCATCTATGGCCATCATGGTGGACAAGGGTTTCCTTGTTGAAGACTGTGTTCCATGCAAAGTCCACATACCCACGTTTCTGTCAAAGAGAGCTCAACTGTCTAGGTCAGAGATCAGAACGTCACAGTCCATTGCAAGACTGAGAGTCCATGTTGAGCGTGTGATTCGCAGAGTCAAAGAACATAAAATATTCAGCACAGTGATCCCCCTTTCAATCACAGGGAGCATAAACCAAATTTTTACTGTTGCCTGTCTTTTGGTGAATTATCAAAATGGCCCCTTGGTAAAAGCCTGGGCAAACAATGGCTAATCTCAATCCAGAATTAGACAGATGATGTAATGTGAATTATGGTGATTTATTTATTAATTTTTTTCTCTAACCTTACAATGATCCCTTTAAGGTCAGGGGTCGGCAACCCGCCGCTCCGGAGCCGCATGCAGCTCTTTGATCCCTCTGATGCGGCTCAGCTTTTGAATAGAATTAATGAGTGTTTAATTAACGTATATTATTTTTGAGACTTAAAAAAATGTTCTTGTGGAATTTCACAAATGTCCGGTATTTACTTTCGCTTTGCTTGAGTGACATGTCATCGTCACTGAAATAAATTTCCAATTATTTTTGCTTTTGTGGCTCCGAGTCAAAAAGGTTGCCGACCCCTGTTTTAGGTCATGCTAGTCTGTAAATATTGGCTGCAATGTTAAGGTACAGTGCAATATGATTAATTGTATAAAATGCTTTCACTTTTATATGTAAAATTGACACAACACAATACATTATGTATTTCTTAACTTTTACTGTATTTGTAAAAAATGAAACGAATACAATAGTAATACAATTGACAGAATAAATTGAAATTGTTTTAATTGTTCATGAGTTCATGTCTTCATTATGATTTTCTATTGCTTGGGCATAGAGAGGTATTTTGGCATGTAAGTGTTAAAGAAAAACATGTCACACCTCCTTTTCACCTCTTCTAATACACTGCTATCTCTGTAAACTCGCTGCATAAAGATATCATCATGGGCACAGATAACTAAATCACACCACTGCATACCAGTAATTAATAACTGGAACTGGATTTGCCAATAATAACAATGGCTCTCCTTCATTTTGTGTAGGCCTTGTGCCACTTTGAGGAATTTGCAGTCTACATAGCTTTGTGCATTTGGGCACTTAATTTCAACAAGCCCAAATGATGGACGCTCAAGTGGGTCATATACAAGTCCATCAGGTGATGCACCCAGCCAAGAGGCATCTGGATGAATCACTAGCCCACACTTGGTCAAGTTCAAGTTTTTCAGAACTGCACAGTCCTTTAAGGCCTCTGTTTCCATTTCAAGTCCCCTCTTCACATGTGCTGTTTGTCGTGTCCCTCGGATTATCCTTTCTGCAGCACCTGGACCTCTAACATGGCTCACCTCTCTGAAATGTGAGGCAGTCACTCTTTCTCTCCTAAGTGAATGCCACTCAGGTGTAGCACTTTGGGATCTTGGTGCCTCCTCAATAAGGTGTGACTGTGACAAGGACACAAAAGGTGTTGGAAAATGCTTGAAATTGTAACTTCATTTCACAACAAATATCTGTCTGACTGAACAGTTATTTTGTGTTAACAAATACGAGCATCTTGCAATTCCAGGATGAAACATGAGAGAACGTGAAGACGTTACGATTGGGCGTTTTGAAAATAAACAACCATTAAATAATGTGATAAAAAAGCGAATAATTTCGAGTACATGTATAAATATTTAACTTATCCCAACAAACATGCGACGTCAGAAAGACGTTAAAATCAAGTCTGTATCACGTCGGTCAGTCCAGACCCTTTTTTGCATGTCTGGTGGACGTTCAAAACTGGTTCAAAATCTGACAGTGTGACTAGGACCTTAACCTTTTAACTTAGAAAACTCGTCATAGACGTTCATGTTATCTGAACGTTTGACTAGGACCTTTATTGGATGTCAGGACGTGCAAAAACTGCAACTGAACGGCAGTAATAGACGTTTAAAAAAGACGTCGCTAAAACTTTCATTCTGGCTTTTCAGTGGACGTCTTTTGAACATCTGACAAAGTGTCTTTGCTCGTGCTGGGAAATATTGAAATGGACCTTGAAAGTGACATACAAGTGTTTGAATTCCACAAGGTGTATGAACCCTGCAAACATGACTTTGTTCATTGCGCTGAAGCGCGGCGCACGCGAGGTCGTGCACCTCTCGAATTTTGTAACTTCGCATGCGCCGCGCCTCAGCGCAATGAACAAAGTCATGTTTGCAGGGTTCAATTCAAGCGCTTGTACCAATATTTCCCAGCACGTTAAACTTAATTAAGTTAAATATTTATACATATACTCGAAATGATTCGAAATATTGCGCTTTTAATCACATTATTTAATGGTTGTTTATTTTCAAAACGCCCAATCTTAACGTCTTCACGTTCTCTCATGTTTCATCCTGGAATTACAAGAGGCTCGTATTTGTTAATGTAATACATGAAAACTGTTCAGTCAGACAGATATTTGTTGTGAAACGAAGTAGTTACAATTTCAACATTTTCAAGTACTTTAGCCTAAATTGCAGCACTTTTCAAACCTGAAACACAAAGCAGCATTAAAATTCGTCAGGTAAGTGTTCATTCCCCTGTTTTGAGGGGTGTTTCTTTTATACTACCACATATAGTTTCGGACAACACTGCAAAGCGGAAAGTATAAAGCCTCCACCGCTCGCGGAGGTTCGCGTGAGGTGCGCGCGGAGTCGAGCGCTATGGTCACTCAACCAGGCTTTAGCGCCCTTCGTTGAAATGTTCCAAAAGCACCGCTTGCAAACGGGCTTGTTCAAGTCCTTCAGTTTTCCATCTGTATCTGCTTCGAATCCAACAGCACTGCGTTTGCTTAAGCTGCCATATTAGCATTACAAACTGTCCTGTGCATTACGGCAGCTTGGGTGGGTCAAACGAAAGCGCATTTTATGTAAAAAGAATCGATACTTAAGGGAAACGAGTATTGTACCGTTTCAGAATGTTCAGTATCGATACGTATCGATATATCAATTTTTTTGACAACACTAATCTGAAGTACAACAAGGCTAAATTAAATTTTGAAGAGAACAGATCAGATCGTCTTATCAGATGATCAAAAGCATATATTTTTTTAACCACACACTGTAATCTGCCTATTAAATTTGGTACTACATACCTAACTCCACTGGCTGTAGTAGCACCTGGTTTTGGCTTTAGGACAACCATGGCATCCACGGGTCCAGGCTTCACCCCCTATTAATTTAAAAGATGGTGTTAGTAAAGTGACTGTGATACATTCTGTTCTGTCTGTGTGCATGAAAGGACAGGAGGGATCGACAGACATGCCAGATTCAGAATAATGAGCAGTCTGGAAAAGCAATGCAACCAAGTGGTTGCAGATTCCGCTGTTAATGAGCACAACTGGCACTGAATCACGTAATGTCATCTGAAATACACAAGAGGCAAAATTTAGTATCTTGAAAAGAAGACAGCAATGTCAATAGGCGCAATATCTGTCCCATCATGTTGTTAGTGGTGAATGTCACTTGTCTATTGTCTCATGTAATGTTTGTGCTGTTTTGCATCACTCTTAAAACACTTGGCTATACTGTCTTTCTATTCTACAGTGTTGTGCATGGTTCAATCTACTAGTTCAGTGAGCAACTATAAACTAAATATATTTTAGATTTAAACTTCAGTTTCACTCCAGATGAAATGCTTACACATAGGAGTGAAACAGGCCTACTTATATTTATACTATTTTGTTGTTTCCACCACCAACAACAGAACAGTGCAGGTTTTACTTCAACTGCTTCTTGAAGAGTGTTATCAGAATATGTTAATAGGTGTAAGTGTTGAAGCCATATGTTAATAAAGAAGTTAAGATGAAAGATTTGAAAGACAGATTGACAGATTTTAGAAAATGCAGTTTGAAGAATAGCTGAGGTGGACTATATTCTGCTTTTGAGTCATAGAGGTAGATAACAATAGCTCGAACTGTAAAATAAACTCCCATTTGTTTACTATAGGCAAAATAGACTGCTAATGATTCCCACTCAGCTACTCTGCATTTGGCTACCATTGTAAGCTTTGAAAACCAATGCCTATGGTTATCACAGCTTACGTGAAGTAAGAGCAAGGATAAAAGATTGAACTTGTGTTGAACTCACTTTTGAACTTGTTCAACAGAACTTTGAACGTGACACTGAACAGAACTCGTGTCATTTTAACCAGTCCTACTCTCAGCTGGTGTGGCGTATCTGTTTTCTTCATAGATCTGTAGCAGTGAGCCCTCACTGTTATCTCGTTAGCCTTACTTTTGCCTGATACTTCCATCAGAAATACAAACATGTTTTAAAAAGGCATTTCTAGTACTAGGACAGGTTGGTTCGTTACTAAAAACAACATCACTTCATTAGACTGCCACCTCAGGCTAGCTAGCTAACTAGCGTCAGCCACTTACCTTCAAAATTGCAGAGGTAGGATGAAACGTAGAACTTGAAACCCTTTTCAAGTTGACTCTGTGTCGTTGTACTTGATGCTCTGACAATACGACGCACATCGTTGACGGTAAATTTCGGGAACTCCAACAGGCACCTTGTGAATTTAGACTCGGCCATGACATCGACACTTCCGCATACCAACCGGAAATACGGTACCATCCTGACACCAACGAGGAAGTGGTGCGTGCACCTAGGCCATTGTACCGGAAAAAGGTTCACTTCATGAAGCAGTGGACATTATCGCCATCTGGTGGACAGTGAAAGCAGCGTCTTTTATTTATTCATTTTTAGCCTTTAACTCCATATTGTTTCATTAAAGTTTTTCACGTTTTGTCAATAAGTCAATAAAGGAAATCTGTTTGGTTTGTTGTGATTTGTTGTTTCTTATATATCTAGCTGGTTTGGGTTCTTATTTTTACACTTTTTAAAATTAATCACATTTTTTAATATGTATACGTATATCGTGAATGTTTATGTATGGATGTAAAAATAACAAAAGTGCTTGTGGAAAAACAAGTTTGATTTATTAGTGATTTTAGTGATTGTGGACATTAGCATCTTTGTTTTCAGTTTTTATTCAAAAAGAGGATTTGTTCCACTGTGCTGGGACACAATTTTTCAAGCCTCACACAGCACTGAGGAGGCTGGTGTACATAAAAATTCCAGTGCAAGCTGATAGAGGTGGAGATAAACCGTGGAACTATTGGGTCAGTCAGGTATCTTTGAACCTCAACAGTAAATCCCACATTCCCTCACCAGAAAAAATAAACACACATGATGGTCAAAGAACAGGGGGCTGTTCCACGAAGCGAGCTTATGAAAGCGGCGCTTATTAGAGTGAGCCTCGCTTGAGTTAGCCAAACAGTTCACTTCCGTCTAGTTCCGTTCCACTAACGAAATCCAGACGCAACCTGTTCCCGCTAATTCAAGCCAGGCTTTTGTAATCGGCGATCATGCGCGTGCACACAGTATTTACACAGCCTCACTAATCGATATTCGAAAAGGCAAGAAAATGTCGAAAGAGCTGAAGGAACGAGCAGCTTTTTTGCTTCTTCTGCTGAACATGAGCTACTTATACGTCTGTATGAGGAATATAAATACATTATTACGAAGAATGGCAACACGTCCTGTTTTCATAAAGTCAGAGAAGCTGTCTGGCAAAATATTGCAGACAGACTAAATGCGTGAGCATATAATTTAATCCATTCATTGGCATTTTAAAAGTGTTATAGTAAATTAATAATGTTATTTAATAATTTCCTGATTTAGAAGTAACATGAGCGGGGTTAATAGAACGTGGCAGCAGGTCAAGGTGAAATATAAAAATATACTCCAGAATGGTAAGTACAGTTGATTAGTCCAATGTGCAGGAAAAGGTAAAACACCATTTTAAATAACTGTATAAAATATTTTAGCAACCAGAAAGAAAGTTCTGCCTGTTCAGAAAGGCCAGCTGTAAGTCGTGTGTGTCTATGTATCTGTCTGTTAATGTGCTGTGTGATCTCATGATTTGTGTTGTGTTTAAAGGAAATGGAAGAACAGAGAGAAGACCCTCAGACCTCCATGTCCAGAGCTCACACCTCTACAAGAGAACAAGTGAGTAGTAGTTATGCAGTTCAACATGAATAAATACTTCTCAATCTTGACTATACTTCTGTCTTGAAGGAATCTGAGATTAGTGAGATCTACAAAAGGTACTTAAAAAGATGTATTTGCAAAAATGTCTCACTTTAATATGCTTGTTTTTGCAAGCCAAGTAAATCAAAGTTTCTTCTGTCCACAGGCTCAGCAAGACAATCAATAAATTTCTCTTTCCAAAAAAAAAGGTGTCTTGTTTTGTGTTAATGAACAAATGCAAACAAAATATTCCCTTAACTAAAGTAAGTGTTTGCATACATGTCCCTCACAGCTCTACCATCCATGTGGTCTGCAATTAAAATGTCGTCTTCCCATTGCTCCAACTGCACTCTTGGCATTACTCCTTTTTGCAGTATTGCCACATTGTGCAAAACTGCACAGGCTGCTTTAATGTCACAGGCTCTCTCAGGGGTCACTCTGAGACGGCGCAAGCAGTTAAATCTGCTCTTTAACTGTCCAAATGCCATCTCAATGCATGCCCTTGTCTTTGAATGTGCACGATTGAACCTCCTCTCGGCATCTGTTGTAGAGTCTGCATATGGGGTAAGGAGAAAAGGTTGGCAGGGGTAACCCCTATCCCCAAGCAATAAGCCAGGAAAAGCACCTACGATTATAAGGAGTAGAGTTAAACACTGAGGCCAAATCTGCACTATTTTGTGTGGTTGGAGTATTCTTACCTTCGGCAAACCTCTGTGCCAGTGAGGAGGCACGAAATATTGTGCACCGAGCCGGGCCATTTTGCTTCAATGTTGGAGAATAGAAATTGGCTGGTGCAAACCATCTAGAACAATGGCAAAAGTGACAAAGGGTGAAAGTTGTTCAAACCCATGGAGCGACATGCTTTACAATTTCTGTTGGGTGGGCAAAACTTGCCTGTACATTGATGCTGTGAAATGATTTTCAGTTCACATAGTCTGCCTCCATGGGTCCAGATGGAGCCTTTATCCTGATGTGAGTGCAGTCTATAGCACCAATGACATTTGGAAATCCTGGAGAATTCAATTTGTTTTGAATTGAATGAATTTTAGCATGAAATAGTTGATCAAGATGAATACAGAGCACTTCGGTAAGTGCTCTGGATAAGAGTCTCTTTTAAAGTCATATAAATTTAACTCCAAGTTACTGCTGTTCTGAAAAAGCTTCTTTTATGGGAAGGATGCCTCTGTGACCAGGGAATTTAATGAATATATTAAGGAAACGCTTAAGCGCAAGACAAACCTATCGAATTTCGCGGCAGACCGTCGCCTTACTAAGATGTTCTGCATCCCCAACGCTGTACAGAAATGCGCCGCTGGCAAAGAAGTGCAAAGCGATACAGACCGTTTGGGGTTTGGTAAGAGCTCTACTACGTCTAGTGTTCTTCTCAATATATGGCCCCAGTAATTTACAAAGATATATAATACTGTGTCTTCTGAACCTGTAGTGCTCAAATAAGTAGTCATCTGGAAAGCCCAGTGGATCTGTCCTGTCCTGGAATGACCTTGGAGCTGGTAGCATGAATGCTCTGCGCACTATACACGCTCCCTCATCTACTGGATTTTCTACAAATGGGCATGCCATGGTCAATCAGCCTTCAGCCTTCACTGTTAGCTGTTCTTTTATAGCATACATTTTGGATTATTTGTATCACCTGTATGAAAATCTTGGTAAGGTAGTTGTCTGTATCCATTTCCTTTTTGCACCATTAAGTTAACCACACATTTACATTATTTATACTGAACATATGTGAATTGCGGAGTGATATGATTTGCTTGTAATTTGAACACAAAAGAGGAAGTGTGGGGATAAATATATACCTAAAAGTATCTTCACCTAAATTACTCAGTTATTATTAATACTCAGGTACAAAGAATTGTATTTTTGTGATATAGTGTTTATGCTAATGTATGTTTGTTGACCATAACTGCGATTAGACACTGTATTCCATTTTACACTGACCTGAATTTGTTAAGATTAAACCAATACATTAAAATGTGCAAAAACCTCGCTGATTAACAATGAATATGTACTCTGAAGATCGAAATATAAATTGCATTTGGAAATATAATTATTACATTTAGATAATAATGACCTGCAATCATTCCAAACTAATAATTACAGTACTCCATTAAATGTATAAAAATATGATATGATATGCTACATCCACAGCAATTTAATGGATAGAATTGCAGCGGAACCTTGTTCCTCAATTTTGTTTCCCGGATGGCGAGACTGACATCACGCTGCTGAGCCAATAGAAGCGGTCCCGCTAAGCTAAGCTTCAACTCTAGCCTGGTACGGAGCAGGTTAGTTCAAACGTATATGTTGCTGTAGTAACTGAGCGAGGCTCAAGTCTAGCCTCTTTCGTGGAACCGAATTTGAGCAAAATGAGCCAGGCTTGTCTTAAAAAGCCCGGCTTACTGAGTTAGCTCGCTTCGTGGAATACCCCCCAGGTTAAGGGGTTTTGTAAAACATATTAACTTTTACCTCCCATTAGAATGGAAACAATACTTCCCCTTGGCCCACCGGGGAAATCCCCGGTAGTAATGTATGCCAGTCCGCCCCCGATACCTACAGTTGCATACATTTTACATACATTTATTATGCATAAAGCAGTTTTACCCTGCTGACTGTCAAAACCTATAGAGTTTTCTGTTGCCATCTGCACAAACGGCAGTCATGTTCGGGGTACAAGCAGAGTGAAGCATGTGAAGTTTTGTCACACTGAAACTTGCACAATGAGTACTCCATGAAGCTTCTCTGGAACATGTCTCCATGTATCTTCCCAATTAGCAAGGTTACAATTTATTAAGTTAAAATTAAAAGTCCTAAAGAACACCTAAATATGTATTAATCCACACTGGACTTACCCTTCCAAACTGCCAAGTCCTCCCATCCAACATCTGCAAAAACTTTGCCTTGCCTTGTATATATGTATATAATATATATTATATAGTATATATCATTTGTATATGTATATATTATATGTATATAATATATACTTATTTTATTTGAATCACTTGTATGATGCAATGTTTGATGTATGATGTAATGTTTAATTACAAATGTCTACATGCCATTTATTCAGGCCCTTACTTGCAGAAGTCCCTACAATGTAAGATATACAGACAAACACTCTGAAAACAGTGATCACACTACAACACATAAAACATGCAACAGAAACAAAAACAAACAAACGTTTGACGTGACAGTGAACTCTTATTTTGATACACTCGTTGATGTTTTGAATAGGCGCCTCATCAGGATACCTAAGGGTCCTCGAGAACTCACAATATAAAACCACCATCTTGGCCTGTCTTGGCCACATTTCAATCTTTCTTCTGAGCAGGAAAGGGGCTCCTTGCAAGTAGCTGTTGAAGCGCTGCAGCAATTGGTAAGCATTTGTTTAGACGTTACCGGTTTTTCTATTCTATTCCGTAGTTGATGTTTGCCGTTGCTAAAAGCCGTATTGTCAGAGCCTTTTCGACGTGTGACACCTCTGGTACGTTGACAAATGCACAACAATTCTGTTAATTTGTCGTAGTAGTGACTGTTAAAGGTACTGTAATCTTTTAACACTGCAACTACCAGCATTTTCATACGACTCCTTCTAGCAGAGAGTGCCAAATGGCAGTGCTGGGGTCATTTGCATCCCATTAGGCCAGGCAGAGTTGAACTCATGCTCCTTATGCAGGCCATATTCAATAGTATTTTCAGAATTTGCTGCAGGCTAATGAAAACTGCACTAATGGACATGATGGCCTAATGCAGAGGTGTCCAAACTCCGGCCCGCAGGCCAAATGTTTAGGCCATCCTTTGTTATGTACATGCAGCCACTACTTGGTAATGCTAAACGGGGGGATGGGTGATTGTGGGAACTGTGTTGATGCATTGACTCAGATGGAGAAGAAAAAAACCCTTTAAGAAAAAATCAGAACTTTAGCTATTTTTGACCAATCAGCATGTCTCCTTTTGCAGTGAGAACAATCCAAAATTAGTACAAAGGAGGCAAACTTGAGATGTTTTAGAATTATAGTTCAAATAATGTCGTCAGTTTAATAATGGAGAGAGATGACTGCAGACATAGGAAACTTGTTAATAAAGTGCATAGACTTTAATAAACTGCACCAAAGTAAATGGCCTATCTGGCTACATGCTAAGTGAAATAAAATAGAATAAAGGTCTAATAAAAGCCATCCTTTATGTACATGCAGCCACTACTAGGTAATGCTAAACGGGGGGGATGGGTGATTGTGTGAACTGTGTTGATCCATTGACTCCGATGGAGAAGAAATAGTGAAATAAAATAAAGGTTTCTCACTATAGTACTATATTACAATATTATAAATGTACAGAATGGAGGTAACTGAGATGGGTTCTATATATTTTTTTTAATGTTGTTGCAGCCATTAGATCGAAATATGCCGGTACCAGGTAACAGTGAACAGGGATGGGTGTGATGGGTGGTAGTGTGAACTATTATGACTATTATGTATGTATCCACCTACATGTGGATAAAAATCCATGTTGCTATATTTCACTTACTCTCTTGACTTGGAAGCAAAGATGGCAAAGGTTTGCAGAACACAGCAGGCTTTGGACGTGGTCCTCAACCATGTCGACCCTTGTGACTCTGATGGAGGAGAAATAACTCTTGATCCGAGTAGTGACTCTGAAATCTCTTCTGGTAAGATTTCCTATTTTTGTTTGTCAGTTATGGCTGTTGTGTTTTTGGAAGAGACACTGCAAAAAGTACCATCTGGATAAGTTAAAAAAACTCGAATATTATTCTATTTCAAGTAGTTGAGGGTTTATTGTATACATTTATGTAGAAATATCTTTACCTATTGACATTTTTTCAAAAGATAAACTATTTAAAAAAAATATATATATATATGCCATGTATTGCTGTGTGAAAACAATCCTACATTACTTCTAAGGTGGCATACTTGAGATGTTTTGGAATTATAATTGGGGTTCACACACGTAGTGTGGGGAAACCTATTTTTGCAATTTAGGGTTCACATACATCTCAGGACTGTCACACTGTGCAGTTTTGAAACATTTGGCCACTAGGTGGCACTATTTGTGAATCATGCATAACTTTTCCAAATCTTTGCTTAGGAAAATGAAACTTGATTCTTTTGATTCCTTGCAGTCCACCTGACAACTTTGCAATTACAAGTCCTATTTAAAAAGGCGTAGTTTTGTCACATTCATCAATTGTTTGAAAATAGCACTTTTCGAACTAGTCCTAGGAATTTGATCCAATGATGGCAAGAGTGGCATGGGCATAATATGTAGACACTGTAGGTAAACTATTTTTAAAAATTGTTGGATTTTTTTTATTTTCAGGTGGGTCCATTTTCCCATTATATCATTGAGGCCATATATGACCTATATTGCTATAATTCATATAAACATGTTGATCAACTCCCAATTTCAAAGCCTTTTATAGACTGAGGTCCTTCAGGTATGCCAAGTTTGGTTCAAATTGGCCTGTTGGGGGCACTACAGTGTCCATAAACCTAAGAAATCATAAAAACTCATGCTGCAATCCTGTTATGCAGAATACAGACAAATAAAGGGTCTTGTATGAGTCAGATCAATGAGATAAATAACTTTGCAATTAGATCTCATAACAAAAGGTGCACTGCTTGACCAGAAATGAACCTTTTATTTCACTAAAATGTCTTCATTTCATTACTGTAATATCAGTATGGTATTACATGGGCTCCATTTACTGGCCAAATACTGGAACTGACTGAATAGTACATACATAAGACCCCATACACACACACACACACACACACACACTGCTGATCTCAGCATGTGATTTAGTTCTTTGATCTGACTCAATTTCCCAATACACATTTTGATCGTTTTGGGCCTTTAGTGCCTCAATTGAATCTTTTTGTGCACATTGATTTATTTATGCACCCCCCCCCCCCCCCATTAAGGCCAAAATGCCTATTTGTGTGTGAACCCGCCAATCGCTGGCTATGTTTAAAATATTATGTTTGTCAATTTCACATTATTTCAACCTTTCACTAATCAAATCTCAAACATATGGTCCTGTAGAAGAGGGGTCGCGTGGAGACACACGGGTGGCTGACAGAGACTGCAAAAGACGGCACAGTGTGGCATGAAGAACAGATCGGAAGACATGACGGAGTGCATCCAAGCCCAAGTAAATGCAATACCACGAATGGAGAGCCAACTGCTTTTGCCCTACGGAAAGTATCGAGTCGCTTACAGAGTTTCCTCTGTTTCGTTTCTATTGAAATGCTTCGGATCATACAGGGGTGGACTGTCCAGCATGCACGCCAGACACAGCAAGAAAACTGGTTCATGTCCCTCGCTGAGCTAAAGGCGTTCATTGCAATCCTCATCCTGCGAGGTGTTGTGCGCCTTCCAGCGGTGCATGACTCATGGTCTACAACACTGGGAGTGCCCTTAATCACCAAGATTATGTCTCGAAACCGCTTCCAGAACATCATGCAGCACCTTCACTTTGACGACAAGTACACACGCAGTGAACGAGCTGCAACTGACCGGTTTGCTGCAATCTCTAATGTTTGGGGGTCTTTCGCTGCCAATTGCATCACTTGTTACAACCCAGGAAGGTATATCACCATAGATGAGCAACTTTTTCCAACTAAGACCCGTTGCTCTTTTCTTCAGTACGTTGCAACAAAACCCGACAAGTTTGGGATAGTTCTGGGTGGCATGTGACCTGAAATCCAAGTATGTATGCAACATCATCCCATATCTTGGCAAAGACTCCAGTCGTCCCGTGGGGGAAAGACTATCGGAAAATGTGGTGATGAAGCTTATGGAACCATTTATGGACCAAGGAAGAACTGTTACCACAGACAATTTTTTCACCTCACTGTCACTAGCAAGGCAGTTGCTGGGCCGGAAGACCACCCTCCTTGGCACAGTAAACAAGATTCGTCGTGAGCTTCCAGACTCTGTCAAAAAGAATTTGGGCCGTGACGAATTTAGTACACAGGTGTTTTCAACCTCTGGTGCCACGCTGACCGTTTACGCGCCCAGACGGAAAAAGACTGTCTGCATCCTCAGTAGCATGCACAGTACGGTGGAGATTGGAGACACCCGAAAAAAAAAGCCAAACACAATCACAGACTACAACAGCCTAAAATGTGGTGTGGATGTCATGGACCAGATGGTGCGAAAGTACAGTGTACGTTCAGGAACACGGCGTTGGCCAGTCGCTGTGTTTTATAACATGATTGACATTTCATGCCTGAATGCACATGTGCTTTTTCAAGCATGCACTGGGGTAAAAGAGAGACGGTCCGAGTTCTTGGTGAAGCTTGCAACAGAACTTGCACAGTCTCGTATGGAAGCCAAGGAGGTGTCCAAGGTAGAGTTTCAGCAGCAACAACCCACACCTGACACAGGGAAAAGGGCATTGTGCCAGGTTAAGTGTGGCTGCAAGAGTAACCGTGCCACTAAGCGTTGTGGTTTTTGTAAAAGGTTCACATGTGGCAAATGCAGAAAGGAGATTATGTGGCAGTGCCAGGTGTGTTTAGACAATTTGTAAGTGTGCTGAGTCTATTGGGTTTTCATACCAGTCTGACAACAAGCAATGTAGCTCGCTACTGCACAATGACTGTATGTACATAAACTTCTTAGCAGTTTATATTTCTGTTTAGTTTACATTTCCATTTATGAATACTTATCATAATGTTGCATGCTTATTTTATCCTTCATTACTTGCTTTATTACTATTTTGTTGTACAGAGCAACACGTTTCTTTACTGTGCATATACCAATAAAGTTTCTCGTGATGTTTTGCACTGGGCTCCAAAAGTACATTGTGACAAAAGTGCGTCTCTACTAATGACATGGCAGAGACTGAGGGGATTATTAATATTTCAGGGCGAACCCTTTCGGTATTCCGGCGAGGGCATCCTTAACCGGTGATGCACCGGTATCGGTGACCATCAACTTCTGTTCAAGAGACTCATAAATATTGGAGTTGGATAGTGCTGCTTCTCGTCAGAAAAGAAATGTTTATCAATCGTACGAACCACCCTAGGCATTTGTTAGTAGAAAATTAAGAAATGAATAAGCTGACGTTTAACCAAAAGCTTTAGAATCAACAGATTTTTTTCATGCAACGTAAAACATAATTGTCTGCATGCGTGAAAATGTCATTTAGGCCTACCTAATCTTTTCAAATTCAGAGTTTGTCATATGCACAGAGGGAACAGGTTTCCTTAGATACAATGAAAATTTTACTTTGCTCCTCGCTAAGAATGCCAAATATGTCATTAACAAATACCTAAGTATATACAAGCACATATCTTAATCAAGAAATACACACTAAATAAATAATTCATTTTGAAATGAGCTTTAATTTCCTTATAAACTACAATCAACGATTGAGTACCCATGTGCAGTTAACAGGATTTGACCCTACCTTATTTCTTGACGACACATGCATGGTGGTCTCTGGTTACAGAATTCAGTGGTCACAGATGTCTAACACGGGAAACAAGCATAAGACGAATTCAGAATAAAAGGCCATGACTGTTAATCTAAGACAATTGTTTTCTCTTTCAGGGGACATCGTCCATGCATCCTGGGGATGAGGTACGTGATTGACTAAGTCTTGAATCTGGAGTCTGAAGGTTTCCTCCTGTGATGATTTTGCACTGGGCTCTGAATGTCTGTGGCGAGAAAAGTGCACCTCTACTCTTGACATGGTGGAGTCTGATGGGGGGGGGGGGGGGGGGGGGGTGTTAAAGAAACTGATTCAATAGCTTTATCACCGTACTTTGTAAATATACAGGCGGGACTAATTTTGTCTTGAATTTTGTTTCAGGTGGTGTGCTCTTGACTCCCATGGCTGAGGCTCTGTGAAGAAATTCTGTAGTGTCATTATTAGGGCTGGGTATCGATTCAAATTCCAAGAATCGATCCGATTCCCATTCTGAAGATTAAGAATCGATTTATTTCGATTTAATCCGATTTAATCGATTCGATCCAATTCGGGGTTTAGTGTTATTAAAAATTTATTTATTTGAGCTGTTTCCTGACTATGTACAGAAGCAACATGTTAAAACTAGTCATCAATATTAATCAGCAAATAGTTACTGGTAGTTGGTAGTTACTGATGGCTGGAAGACTGGTGAAAAGGGTAATCATAAATCTACCTTCAAGAAAGGTAATCCAGGACAATAAACAGAGGACATCTTTGAGGTGTCTATATCTGCAACAGTGGACTCCTACTGGGACACTAACCAGTGCATTATTATTATGATTGAAATAATTAAGAAGTCACCCAAAAGCTGTTGCTACCAAATGCATTTTATTTTAAAACTGCTCACACTTAATAAACTGAAAGTATAAAATGTAAACGTGTATTTTTCTTTAAAGTAAGAATATAATAACAGAACTGTCACGTTACGGTCCCCGACCCCTCCCTGTTGGGCGTGTGTTAACGTTGTCTGCGTCTACTCGTCTGCGTATCTCCGCGGGTGCGGGTGCGTCTTGTGATAATCCTCACCTGTGACTCGTCTCGTCATCACGTGGGGTTTATGTGGTTTGTCTATTTAATGTGTGTTCGCGCAGCGTCCTGTGCTCGTTGTTTGAGTCACACATGTTCTATGTAAACGTGTTTTATGTGCGCTGTCTGCGCTTCGGTAAATGTAATAAACGTAACGATTTGGAAAGTGCAAAGGATTCTGTCTCGTCCATCGCCTTGCGCCCAACGTTACAAGAGCATTTTAACTTTTTTAAACTGTAAAAACACTGGGTAAACTGTCAGTGACATGGACTAAATGTAAATAGTCACTGACACTGGATAAACTGTCCTTCTGTTTTTAGATTGCCGATTTGACTATCGTCGTTACCGTCACTGTCCGTCGCCATGTTGTTTTACAGTTAGTTAGACCGAGCACGCCTGCGTGAATTCAGTGACGAGGCGGGGGTAAAAGTTCACTAAAAAATCGATCTTTGGACGTACGAATCGATAATCAGATCATCATATGCGAATCGATTCTGAATCGGAAAATCTATTTTTTCAACACAGGCCTAGTCAGTATCCTGGTCTACAGTCATGGCCAAAAGTTTTGAGCAGGGGCGAGGCTAGGGTATTTTTAGTGGTGCTAGAGCACCACCGTGAAGTTGCTCAGCACCCCCTGGCTCAACACATTTTTTAAATATTATATTATGCAAAAACCTTGCTCTGTACCTGCGCAATACTTTGGTATTGTGCCTCTGTGAGCACTGGGGGCTGGGCACCCCTAAAGACCAGATCCTAAAATCGCCCCTGGTTTTGAGAATGACACAAATATTATATTTTCACATGATCTGCTGCCCTCTGGTTTTTATAGGTGTTTGTCAATTGTTTTTAGCACATACAGAAATATAATTGCAATCATATGAGTAACAAGCTTTTATTGACAGTTAGAATGAGTTAAGTTAATACTGTGCCATTACACTTATTAGCTATACACAGTGCTTACTTTGAAAATCAAACGATGCCAGAACGCAAACAGCGGCATGAGACAAGGGGTCAGAGGCCAACAATGTCACCGGATCGCAAAACAAAATCACAATGTCACCGGATCACAAAACGCTTAGGCACACAAATGTTAAAATAACAAGCCAATTTGTATATATAAATTACTTTTAAATTATTTACATGTGTTTTGCAATGCAGAAGTGCATACAGATTTCTTCATAACTTATAATTAGTAGGCTTGAAAGTTACTGGATCGAGGCAGAGAGTTCCCGGAACGCACCCTTCAAAATGAGAGTTCCTGGATCCTGTTCCGGCAGGATCCGGCTCAAATTAAGCCCTGGCTATAGAATACAAAAGTAATTTTGTGAGTCGTAGCTTTTTCATTTTTTAAGACTCCTCATTGAAAAGTCACATTACACATACCAAACAACAAAAAGACTATAGATCCTTGTTCCTTGTGCATGTGATAAATTACATTCTGCACAGTTACCTCAGGATATGTCAACAGAAAATAACAATCATAGAACAATATATATCTATAGTCACCATGACAACAGTTATCATGATAAGTGTTAGTATTTCAAAGTGCAAAAAGAGCAGAGCTCCTAGGCATGTTAAACCTGATGTGATTCGCTAAAATCTGTGCTCCTTATTCAAAAGGACTTCTGAGTTTAAGGATTTAGCTTTCTGCTAATTCAAAATGTTAAAAACGTTTGACTTTCTTCCTCTCTCTTTCATTTAAAGTGCAGGCACAGTAAGAAATACACAAACATCTCCATCTTCAAGTAGAATCCATGTTGGGCTTTATTTTGGTCTGGAGGTCTGGCTTGCAGCTCTCAGTTGATCGGGAGGTTCTTCACAAACTCTCTTAGGCTCTTGCGGATATTGGAAGGTTGGGAAGCAGCGCAGTCCAGCAGCGCCGGACCCATGTGGGCATGAAGGGCTTGGCATAGGTGGACAGTGGCCCCTCTCACGCTTCCACCCCTCCCGTGGACCGTACCACTGTTGCTGGAGGTCCCCAGGAGGTACCAGAGCAGAGGAAGCACCTTCTGCTCAACCAGTTGTGGCTTGCAGGGGTAGAGTTCCCTAACCAGCTCTATAAAAAGAACATTTAAAAGGATCAAAGATAAAAAATCAACCCTGGACAGCACTGGGTTATTACAGAAGCATTTTTTTAACCTAGAAAGATTTAATTCAACTAAAGTGACAGTATTTGGTAACTATGGTAACTCTCTGGAATGATTATTATCAATATTATAAATATTATTAATTAATATAGGAATTAAAGTATTTCTGGTAAATCTTTTATCTTTTTTTTATCTCTGGCATCTCTTAGCATATCAGTAGAATGACTTTCTGAAAGAATTGTTTTTTGATAAATGTATTTGAATTTGTAGAATATTTCTGTATACACAACCACAAAAGATTAGACACTGTATATTGAACAAAAGAGCCTAAGCACATCCACTGTAAACTCCATTATTTAACTATCTGCTGTCAGATAATGCAAGATCTCCTGTCAGTCTTACAGAAATATTTTTTTCTTTATATTGGACTGTGCCTTAATATGAAAGGAGATTTTCATTTGATCTGCACCACAAACATCTAGCCAAAGAGCAAGAACATTGTTTTACTGATTTGTGAACCTTTTCCCCAACCTAGCAACCTTTCATCAAAAGATACAAAGGTAAAACAGAACACAATCATTGTTGTTGTTGTTTTTCTAAAGCCCAGTGGCATGTGTCCTTCAAGATGTTTTGTAAAGAGAGAAAATAACCCACCAAGGTTATTGATGAGAGCTTGAATGGCAACTATTGTTGCCATGTAGATGGCATTATTCTTGGAGTTGAGGTGATTGTCCACTATAGCTGGGACTAAGATGTAGACCACTTGGACCAGGTTGTCTCTGAGCAGTGTGATTATCTTCTGTAAGGCCTCCAAGGCATAGAGGTTAACCTTGCAGTCGTGCTTTGAAAGCATCAGATACCTGTAGCAGAGGAAGAGAGGTATAGAGCAAGCCGCCCATGCATTCATCAGGCACTCACCATATCAGTGCCGTTAAGCCCTGGAGCTGATTTGATTTCAAGCCCTTTCATTTCAACCGACTGATTTTTTCATAAGTCATTCACTTGGATTCTTTGGTTTAATGCAATTTCAAGGATACGCTTGGGTGAAATCTTCACATACATTGTAAAACAAGCTCACACTAACAATGGACACGACTGCCCTCCACTGTAATAGTTAAAACTGATTGTTGTAATATTTTCTACTCTGAAGCATCTGAGCTTTTGACATTTCTTCAGATGTGCCAGCATTTAATGTTCTCCAACGTATGACCCCCCATACAGATCACTTCTGAAAGCTACTGAAAACATTAAAAATCAATTCAGTTCAAATGTGTTACCAGGAACATGTTGCCCACGACCATATATGGGTTGTCCTCGCAGTGGGCCACCAGCTGATCAATGCCCTTGATGGGCTCGCTGAAGTCTTTTGAACCCAGCAGGGCCTTGAGCTGCTTGACGTACTCTGTCTTGTCTGCAATGCTGTGGATGTGTGCTCTGCTGCTGTCTTTGCTAAACACACACAAGAGAGAAAACACAAGGATTGGGTTATAGTGTCCAAACAGAAAATGAACAAGGCTGCAATCAAATCAAACCAACATCAACACCATCAAAAATTGCAAACATCAAAGCAGTTCCAATCAGGATGCACTTTTTTGTTGTTGTTGTTTTGATTAACTGTTTAAATATTCACCTGCTGGCAAACTGAGGAGGAGGTACGCATGACTCCACAGCTGGGATAGAGTTCACGGGTAAGCGGTAAGGTAAGGTTCTCAAGATACAAGAGGGGAGCGTTCGCCGAAATCAGCCGTTACCTTTCAGAGGTGCCGCGTCGTCTGGGCTCACGTCCCTGACCGTGTGCCTAAGGCTACGCTTCATTCGTTGCGTGTTCTGACGCTCCACCTGTGCGGCTGGAGCTTCTTGCTGCTCCAGACGAGGCTGACGCATCTTATATCTTCGCATTCCTAGACACCTTTGTCCTCTCCTGGGAATACACACGTACGAATCACCACAAAACATGGAGTGATGATATTGAAGTCCACATATTGCTTCATACTTTGATTCTATCCCAAAGGTTTCAAGCCGGTTCATTTTGAACTATGCTCTGTCCTTTAACTACTGGGTCTGGGACTACACTGTGCATGCCTTACTGTAAATACAATGTGTGGTGCCACGCACTGCCCTGTACTTTATTATTTGTTTACAATATATGTCTACCATCACAGTTTAGATGGTTTTTTTTTATTGCAGTCTGTTTCACCTAAAAGTTTTGTGAACAAGCTTTGTTTAGTGAGTAAACATGGGGAATAGTGGCTGAATGGGATAAAAAATCCTCATCATGTATCCAAACATGAATCGCTACCTTGGATTTCAGAGTGTGGACAGTGTCCCTGATGGTTGCCAGGTCTTTGGCAGGGATGTACTTTTCCACCATCTTATCAAAGTCATGGTGGGAGGACAGGAACAGCAGCATACGCCGGCCCAAGCGCCTGAGACAAAGAACAGACCCCAAAACAGGAGAGAACCGTGAGTGAGAGACCCGTAACTCACAGCACACCGACCATTTATTACTATCTGGGAAACTGAATAAGCCTTGTAGAATCCTCGTTCTGATCCCAGTACTAACCTGGTTTCTTGGGAAGAGTCCTGTGCCAACTTGGAGACTGCAGGAATAATTCGCTCTGCACCAATCTTCTCTACCAAAGTAGCCAAGTGCCGAGCAGCACACTTTCTTACTGCAGCATTCAGATGACTTTTGAGGAAAACAGAAGGAAAGAAATTAGGGCATTCAAAAAAAAGAAGGTAATAACTATTAATCCATCCAATCAATGTATACAGTACAACTTTTAGCTTCTAAAAAGAAACTTAATACCCTTATGTATGATCTAAGTGCACAACCAAATGATCATATTCTATTTGATGGCTTAGTTTGCACCAGTTATTGTACATCTGTAATTTTTAAACAGAAAATGTTTGCATGTCCTCTGTGAGCTAGCTAACTAGCCTATTCTTTAAGTGGTGTGAAGGGCAGTTTGGATCAGCAGAGCGGAGATGGAACACAATAAAAAGAATATACAAGAGGATAAATAACTAAAAATATTGACAGGGTGTCTACAGGTTTGACCAAGTGAAAATTTAGACATTTTAAGACTTTTTAATACTGTTTTCCAAATAAAATTAAAACCAACTCGCAAGAACATACACGTTAAAATAAAGCACAAAAACTAACTGATTATTAGTTTTTGTGCTTTATTTTAACGTGTATGATCTTGCGAGTTGGCTTTAATTTTATTTGGAATTTTATTTAATTTTATTTGGAATCTACCGATATCCGCCCCCGAATTTCAACACATGGCTGACGGAATTATTCCTCCCTAAATTTAGCTCCGCAAATTTAAGATATTTTGGTTGAAAATTTAAGACAAAATAAGACTTTTCAAGGCCTTATTTGACAAAAATTAAACTTAATACCATTTAAGACTTTTTAAGGACCCGCGGCTACCCTGATTGATATAGGCCAGGGCAATATTTTGAAAGAACAATGGAGAAGTAAAAATTATCTGAAAGCCTCAGTTTAAAGCTCACTGCAGGCTAACTGACCAGAGTCCTCCAGCGAGAAGGGCGTTCATGCTCCGAATGGGGGTGCAGTTCTGCACCATGCTGTCCAGAGCTGTGTCCACGTCCTGCCTGATGAAGGCATTGGACTCCGCTGCTTTGTGGAGGAGGACCTTAGCTGTAGCCTCCACTTCCTGGTCCATCCCTTTCTGCAGGCTGGAGTACAACTCCCTCAAGGACACCACCGCCATGCGGGACACGGCAGAGCGCAGGTGCAGCACCTGCAGGAAAGACGACGTTCCAGCTCGTTTCAGCCACATCCAACACTGCCACCGCCATCGTAATAAGTATAATCCACCACTGCAATGTGTTATGTAGGCGGAAATACCTTAATCACTAATTACAGTTAGCTATGCCATCTGAATTTCAATTAGATGAGAAATGTTTTTATAAAAAAGGAATTTCAAAGTGCTATGCTAACTCTGACTTGACTTTGTCAGCAACATCACCTGTAATATGTACATGCTCATGGTGTCTGCCAATTTTAGAATTCAGACCGATACACAGTCAGCAAATCTAGTGGCTTACCTCTTGAATAAGAACAATGCAGACATCATGACGCCTGCTGCCAAGCACATCAGAGTGATGCTGAGCCAATCTACGGATTAACATCAACCCTTCAATTTTCTTCTCCCTGTATAAAGATATTGGACATAGACACACACTGTAACCATCGGCTACTGCAAGAAAAAATGCTACAAGAAAAGGGACAAAGAGGAAAAAACTTCACTAAATACATGCATACTTACCATATATGCAGAACACCATAAATGACTTGCTGTTTAACCTGCCCTAGCCAAATGCTTCAGAATTTTGCAGGTGTGACTTACCAGTCATCAGAGCTAAGCAGACTGAAGCTCTGAGCGAGAGCGAGGTCTGGTTTGGAGAAGGGCCGTAAAGTCTGCTGCGAGTAGGGATCCTTCCGGGGAGTTCCTGGTTTGAGTTCATCTAGAGAGGAATACCAATCAATCAATCAATCAATCAAAATGTATTTATATAGCGCTTTTTACAACAGTTGTTGCCCCATGCAGCTTTACAAGTGTCCCAATAAGTGTTAACTGCTATAAATGCATGACAGGCACTCAACTACCAGACACCATAAAACAAAAGACACTCACACTCACACTTTACCAGAACCCAAACAAACTGACTAGGACTTTTAGGGCTATCAGCTCAACTTTGGTTCAAATCAGCCTGAAGACAGCAAAACATTATTCAACATGGAGAACTAGATTTAAAACATTGTGTTGTGTAATGCAGTGTTAACAGCAAACCAATTCCAACCTCTGCCAATTACTCCTTCAGACATGTCGTCAGCAGGGGACGCCCTGGTGCTTTGCACTTGAGATCCTGAAAAGCACAATACATATTAACACATACTCCATCAAAAATCTCAAATATAACTTCTGGTTTCATAGTGGTTTCTTCATGGTGCAGAAAAACAATGTTAATGGGTGCAGGTATAGCAATGTACAAGAGGATCAGCAGGGGCTTTTTGTTTGTAGTATAGGGCTTTCAAAGCAGTTTTTACTTTTTTAATACTTTTTTCTTTTACTTTTTTTGTTGTTGTTGCTGCAACAAATGGTTTGGATGCCATTTCCAGGAGAGCAAAAGAGTGAGCTCACCTTTGGCAGGCCTGAAGGCACGGAGTGGCTCTCGGCCAGCAGGTTTGGTGAGTGGAGGCAACATTGCTTCTCTGCCACTCGCATTCACCTTAGCCCGCTTCTTAGCCACTCTTTTACGCAAGAGGCGTAGGGAGTTCATCATCTGAAAAATAAAGAGTCTGTCAGCCCAAGTGCAACTGCCCATACCCACTATATCCGTCAAGTACAAGTACATACAACAATACTATACAAGTATTGAATGACCAAAGAAACACAAATTTTGCCCAGTTTAAAGCTGGATCCTCCCTGTATGTTAGGTAAATGACATTTACTGGGTCTATTATTATTAACTACATATCAATGCCTTGATGCCAGAATATATGAAGAGTTTGGTTCCGAAACGCGATAAATGCAGTTTTAAAAAAATGAGTTAGAATCAGAATGGTATGTGACCACTCTTGAAAAGCCAATATTCAATTTTTATCAAAACGCCACATCCGCCGTGTAATACTGCCCTGCTTTCTCTCTTTCCTTCCAAAATGCAACAATCGCCAATCCCGATTTCCCGCAGTACGCCACATCTCCACTCATCCAATCACAGTGCACCACCAGATACGGAATGTAAACATCATAGAACGCGACCTGTTGAGCCGCCCGGCATTTCTTGTAGCTTACTTTGTTAAAATATGTCTCGTTTTTCACTCTCAAAGTCCGCAAAAATGAACGGTTTTGATGATATAGAGGAGCCTGTTCTTATAGCAGTTATTGGAAAAAGAGATATATTTATTTTATTTTATCAATGCCCAGATTCTGACCAGTCCCACTGTCGGCTGGATATCAATCAGCGGCAGACTAACCGAGAATCGACTAACCGAGAATCGTTACATCGCCGCGAAATGCACTGGCTAAAGTGCGCACATTTAGCTCGCAAAATTATCAAACGTGGAAAAGATTTAGCTCTGTGACTCATGTACAAACACTGTTTGCTGGGGGTTGTTCATAACCAAGCTAGGAGCGGGGTTATTATAATAATATAAATTTATATATTATATGAATTTGTGTTTTTAGGCCCAATGGTCAAACTATTATATTAAGATGTATAATTTACAGTTATTTATTATTGTATTTTGCACATTTTCAGTCAAAAAAATTTCTATTAATGACAAAGGATATATAAGACATTTTGAAAAAAACATGGCATGGATTTATTGCGTTTTGTGAAAAAATGAATTGTTTTTTAAAAATAAATCTTTAAATATAAAAATCTTGATTTAATTCGTTTGAGTTTTTTTAACCTTAGTATGGTATTTGATAGTTTGAAACAAAAAACTGTGGTTTTCAGCCTACCACTTAAAGAAAACACATTTTTACTCAAATTGATCAAAATGGATATAGCATTTTGGAACCAAACTCTTCATATCTTAACTAGGTTAATTTATTTATTCACAGCCACCATATACCCAAAGGGAGATGGATACTCTCAACCAGACAATGCTCCCTCTCATAGTGCTAGGACTATGTTGATATCCTTAACAACTGAGATAAACGCAAATGTAGCATCAGCAGAAGGAAACATCATCTCATCATATTTGGACACCTAAGCAAAGCATATCGCATGCATGGTCAGATTTAATACTGGGATGCTACAGGGCCTTTATTATGTAGACACAGACGTTAGGTTTGTCAGCTTATATTAGGACCAATGCTGTGTTTATGCATTAAAATCCAGAAAGTACAACACTTGAGTAACATTTGCAGGCAGCAACCAAAGAAATCTATCAGTTATGTTGTATCAGTTGGTGTAATCAGTTGGTGTATTTGTATGTATTTTAAATGTTTTATGCTATGTAAAATTCTACATGTTTTTTTTTTATGAGTTGGGCATATATTGTACTTTTTAGCCTCTATACAGCACTTTGGTTGACTCCGTCATAAAAAATGTGCTTTATAAATAAACTTACTTACTTACTAGTTAAACTAATGCATCTGAGACTGAGATACTCCAACTATGTACAACATGATATATGTTCCTACTGACCTCCTCCTTGTCCACTGGCTCCTCATCTGGGTCATGTATGAGGGCGAGGTCCAGGTGGAGGTTCCTGCCAGGCTTCTCCTCCTGCAGGTCTTCCACTGGGGAGGTGGGCGGAGAAGGTCTCATCAGTCCTGACGAGGTCCCTCTCGTGCGTGAAGTGAGCACAGGCAGTTTGGAACACCTGCTGGAGCCAACTTCACCTGCATGGGTGAATAAGGACATTAGCAGAAATTACCTCACCATAACATTTCTCAGTGCCTTAGTACTACGTTGCATATGTTTCTTTATCTGAAAGTACCACTGAAATATGATTCAAGCAAGATGGACCGAGAACGGCAACTTCTCATATGCATCTTGCTACAATTCATGTAATGGCAGCACAATGAAGTAGTACTGAATAACTGAAAGCAGGGCATCCGTGAGCCCAGAAGCAGGAAGACATTTATCAGAGCTTCAGTATATGTGTGACCCAGTTTTAGTTTAGCTTAGTTGTGATTCTTTTAGTTTATTGCATCATGAAATCTTACATTTCAATACAATTTGATTCAATTTAATTATTTTGGCACAATTCAGAATTATTTTAATTCTGATACTGGTAGATACATTAGCCTAGCTCTGCTAATGGCTAGCACATCTCGCCTCTGCTAGACACTGTTCCATTACTGAGTGAAACCATGTCAGATGAAGATCATCAAATTTGAATTTAAGTATTTTGTACATTTGACAAGTGGTGACTATAAATGATCTACGTATATGCACATTTGTTGGTTAAAATTAAAATTCATATAGAATATATGACCACAAAATTAGATCTGCTCATCAATTTACCACTGACGTGGGAACAAGTGCAAGACAAGCTTAGTGCAAGACCAACTTAACTTAAGCGGGCACCCAAATAACCAGCCATGCCTCACTGTGTGTGCCTAGCACGTTCTTAGCAACGTAGCCATGCACTCACCAGTACTGTCCCTCCACGGGCCCGGGTCTCTGCGCCGAGGGCTTGTGTCTCGCTGCACTCCCGGAAGAGTGGCCAGAGGGTAGGAGGGCAGTAGGAAATACCCGGGGGGGTTCCCAGGTAGCAAGCGGCTGGATTTGGGCAAACCTGCGTGGGAAAGGGCATCCATGCTCATGAGTTTAGCTCCGCTCACTTGACACCTGAGTGAAGTTTCTGACTAACTGATCTCCTTGTTCCCAAATATCGTATTTAGCAATATTTTAACACAAAACAAATGATGCAACATTATAAATTCTACATTTTGTACAGGTATTTCAATGACATATAAAGTAAAGCCAACATCAATAAGTCACCTCTACCAGCATCACTGGGGTTAGCTGCTTCGAAGATGTCTGGGAGCAAGGGTTGAAGATGTCTGCCGCTCCGGTGAAGTCTCCCCACTCTCTCTCTCCTCCACCCTGGAGAGTGGAGCTGGGGAGGCTCCACTGAACCTGGACATGAAACACAGACAGAACTGTAGAGGACACGTTCAATCTTCAGACCAGCATATGAAATTAAGACCCGCAGATCATACTGCATTTAAAATAATAATAGATTATGATAATCGATATTTTGGCATGTGGGATTGGCATTCTGGGAAGTGGGGTGCTGGCACAATCAACTGACTGCAATAAAACATTCAAGTCTAGTCTTGCTCGTAAGCTCACATTGTCCTTTCCAACAGAAGTAGGTACAAAGCACAAACTCCTTATATCACACAGACTGCTGCTGCATACCACTGCTTAACGCTGGCCAGGTGATACCCAATACTTAAAGAAGCCATGTTACATAGATTACAAAGATTAATAGATATATGCTTTGGCAGCAGTCCAGATGAGGTATCAGAAGCCAGCAAAGCAGCATGACAATGTTTTTTTTATATTGTTTGGGGGTGTACTAAAATAGTGATAAATGACATCTGTAATCCATATACATGTATTATCAGTATTATACTATGCTGGTATAACAATGATTCGAAGCATTATAACCTTGGACCAGGGATGGGCAACTTCCATGACAAAGAGGGCCAAAATTTTTTCAGCACTATTATTGGAGGGCCACATGACCACGCACTTCAAATAATTGGATATGAAAGACACTACAAATTATTCTCAATAAGAACACATTTTAAATGAATTCAGATCTGTATGTTTATTGCACCAACATACATCTATTTTCTGCATATAAATGCATTAACATGTCCTTAATAAGCAACAAAGACAAAACATTTGCTTAATAAAAAAGTGCAAAAAGGAATTTGAACTGAATTTGAACTTCATATCAAAGAAGTGTAACGCGTAGCGCGCTGCGGAGCTAGGAGGCGAACACAAACGCTGAGAAGAGCGAGATTTAATAAGGGGAATTCCATAGGCGAAGTCGTTTGTACAGGCACAGGTCAAAACGGGAGAGCCGTCCAAGAGGTCAACAGGACAGGCAGGAGTCGTAACAGAAACACAACGGAGATGGAAAATACCAGAACAGCGATGACAGAGATAATCCACAAAACCGAACAAACCACAAATAACCGACAACGGGCGAAACACAGAGATACAAGTACACAGGACTAAACTAGACACAACTGAACACAATGACGTGCGTGGCAGACAGAGGGAAACCAGTGCAACAGACATGCAGGGTGGGATAACCGGGCAAGGAACAACACCGACACGGGAGAGGGGGGCGTAGCCCTACGTGACAAGAACAAAAAAGTCCTGCTCTATCGTTTTTTTCTTTTAATTAATAAATTATTATTGATCTATTTGCAGGCCGCACTGAGTGAGGATGAGGGCCTTGTGCGGCCCGCGGCCCGCCAGTTGCCCATCCCTGCCTTAGACTAAACACAACCGCCTAGCAGATAACGAGTGTCACAGTACACCCACACTGTATGTGGGCTGTCAAGGTGCCCACTCTAAAGTGCTCTACTCTACACCAAACATATCACAGCTAAAGTAAAGAATGGAACATGAAATACATTCAGTTTTTTCTCGATGGAATCGGCATGTGCCTGTTTACAGCCTTGATATTCACCATGTGGGATCAGGGAGGAATTGGGTAAATACTGAAATGATCATATGACTCCTATCTTATCCGTGATCAGTGGAACTGATGGTGTTACAACTCTCCCCATGTTACAACCATACCCGGTCTCCCCTATAGGGCTTTCAAAGCAGTTTTTGCTTTTTTAATACTTTTTTTATTTAACTTTTTTTGTTGTAGTTGCTGCAACAAATGGTTTGGATGCCATTTCCAGGAGAGCAAAAGAGTGAGCTCACCTTTGGCAGGCCTGAAGGCACGGAGTGGCTCTCGGCCAGCAGGTTTGGTGAGTGGAGGCAACATTGTGATGGTGGGCGGAGAAGGCCTCATCAGTCCTGACCTGGTCACTCTCGTGCGTGAAGTGAGCACAGGCAGTTTGGAAAACCTGCTGGAGCCAACTTCACCTGCATGGGCGAATAAGGACATTAACAGAAATTACCTCACCATAACATTTCTCAGTGCCTTAGTACTACGTTGCATATGTTTCTTTATCTGAAAGTGCCACTGAAATATGATTCAAGCAAGATGGACCGAGAACGGCAACTTCTCATATGCATCTTGCTACAATTCATGTAATGGCAGCACAATGAAGTAGTACTGAATAACTGATAGCAGGGCATCCGTGAGCCCAGAAGCAGGAAGACATTTATCAGAGCTTCAGTATATGTGTGACCCAGTTTTAGTTTAGCTTAGTTATGATTCTTTTAGTTTATTGCATCATGAAATCTTACATTTCAATACAATTTGATTCAATTTAATTATTTTGGCACAATTCAGAATTATTTTTATTCTGATACTGGTAGATACTGAAGAGCCAAACTACAGTACCTCCTAGCTCTGCTCATGGCTAGCACATCTTGCCTCTGCTAGACACTGCTAGACAGTCCAGATGAGGTATCAGAAACCAGCAAAGCAGCATGACAATGTTTTGCATATGAAATTAAGACCTGCAGATCATACTGCATTTTAAATAATAATAGATTATGATAATCGATATTTTGGCATGTGGGATTGGCATTCTGGGGAGTGGGGTGCTGGCACAATCAACTGACTGCAATAAAACATTCAAGTCTAGTCTTGCTTGTAAGCTCACATTGTCCTTGCCAACAGAAGTAGGTACAAAGCACAAACTCCTTATATCACAAAGATTGCTGCTGCATGCCACTGCTTAATGCTGGCCAGGTGATACCCAATACTTAAAGAAGCCATGTTACATAGATTACAAAGATTAATAGATATATGCTTTGGCAGCAGTCCAGATGAGGTATCAGAAGCCAGCAAAGCAGTATGACAATGTTTTGTTTAGATTGTTTGGGGGTGTACTAAAATAGTGAAAAATGACATCTGTAATCCATATACATGTATTATCAGTATTATACTATGCTGGTATAACAATGATTCGAAGCATTATCACCTTAGACTAAACACAACCGCCTAGCAGATAAAGAGTGTCACAGTACACCCACACTGTATGTGGGTGGTCAAGGTGCCCACTCTAAAGTGCTCTACTCTACACCAAACATATCACAGGGCTACAGTGCCATGTGAATTCATTACAATGTTGAAGAATATGTGATGTCATATTTTCTGATAAAACTGATGTTTTACTGGTCAGGTCATGTGCAGAAAGCTGATGGTTCTGCACCTCTGCCAGTCCTTACAAACAAATGTAATAAATGTTTTTTTCTACTTCATCATGCATGATTATTTGGTTTGTTGAATACGCATGTAATCTTCAGTGTTACACAGTACCAGTGTGGAGTGGTCCTTCTACAGGGATGTTAACATGGCCGACATCTGAGGGTCCCGCCGTCCTTCTGTGAGGGAAGGGTGCTGGTCCACAGGGATCCGTGTGGATCACTGTCGCTTGGGGGTTGTAGGGCACACCTGAAAATCCCACAGCAGGTAAAGTGAAACCCAGCACGCCTCCCAGTGAGGCTCAAATGCCTTGTAAGTGTTTCCCAATGAACAAGTGATTATAACAAGGGCTATGGTGCCATGTGATGCCATTAGAATGTGGGGAGAATGTTTAAGAATTTGTGATGTCATGTTAGATATCTGTTTCTTTTAAAAAAAAATTATTTTTATTTGCTTTTTCCATGGCCACATGGACAATGTTAATATTTATGAAAATTGTGCTGAGTCAAAGAAATCAAAGAAATAACCCATGCTCCATTTATTACATTATCCTGTACACATAAAATAAAGAGCTTGACAGTCATCACTAGAATAAATAAACATGTTATTTTTCTGAACCTTAGAAACCTACTATATAAATGGGTATATTTAACTTTTAATTATTATGAATAAGCCTATGGAAATCCATACTCATAAGAATTAATATACTGTCTTACATAGAAGTATAAAATGATGTACAGTATATGAAAATGTATTTTTCTCACCATGAGTGGTAAAACCTGGTGTGTCTTTGAAGTGGTTCTGTTCCTGTCCAGGCCTTGGCTGGTCAGTTGTCCTGGGGTAAAAACTCATTCTCCACCTGAAAAATAGAAAGAATAGAAAGAGAGAAAGATCTAGAAAAAATAGAAAGATTTGTTAGATTATTTAGGTTTGTAATTCTCAGCAAAATGTCGTGCGACTTGTTTTGAGCTTTTCAGCATCAAAACTGAATCCAAACATTCCACCTTCCCAACCAAACATTCTAAACCAAACGTTCCAAAGTTGAGTATCACGTGATATCACAATTTCCTGTTATTCTAACCAAAACACCAACTCAGCCAGGCTGCTACAATAACCTTTTTTTTTTTTACCTTTATTTACAATAATCGCTTACAAACAAAAACAAGGCACAAGTGGTAATACAAGGAATCAGAGTTAAACAAGTTGAGTAGCATATGTACAAAAAAGTAAATAATAAATAAATAATAACGCTAACGACAGCTAGCGTCGCCACAGCGGGCAGAAATTATCATACAGTTAAGCCCGCCCACTAAGAGGGAAGATATGATTGGTCAATTTTGCTGTCATTTGAAACTGGTTTTGCCCTGATTGGCCTAGGTGCACGCACCACTTCCTCGTTGGTGTCAGGATGGTACCATATTTCCGGTTGGTATGCGGAAGTGCCGATGTCATGGCCGAGTCTAAATTCACAAGGTGCCTGTTGGAGTTCCCGAAATTTTACCGTCAACGATGTGCGTCGTATTGTCAGAGCATCAAGTACAACGACACAGAGTCAACTTGAAAAGGGTTTCAAGTTCTACGTTTCATCCTACCTCTGCAATTTTGAAGGTAAGTGGCTGACGCTAGTTAGCTAGCTAGCCTGAGGTGGCAGTCTAAAGTGATGTTGTTTTTAGTAACGAACCAACCTGTCCTAGTACTAGAAATGCCTTTTAAAAACATGTTTGTATTTCTGATGGAAGTATCAGGCAAAAGTAAGGCTAACGAGATAACAGTGAGGGCTCACTGCTACAGATCTATGAAGAAAACAGATACGCCACACCAGCTGAGAGTAGGACTGGTTAAAATGACACGAGTTCTGTTCAGTGTCACGTTCAAAGTTCTGTTGAACAAGTTCAAAAGTGAGTTCAACACAAGTTCAATCTTTTATCCTTGCTCTTACTTCACGTAAGCTGTGATAACCATAGGCATTGGTTTTCAAAGCTTACAATGGTAGCCAAATGCAGAGTAGCTGAGTGGGAATCATTAGCAGTCTATTTTGCCTATAGTAAACAAATGGGAGTTTATTTTACAGTTCGAGCTATTGTTATCTACCTCTATGACTCAAAAGCAGAATATAGTCCACCTCAGCTATTCTTCAAACTGCATTTTCTAAAATCTGTCAATCTGTCTTTCAAATCTTTCATCTTAACTTCTTTATTAACATATGGCTGCAACACTTACACCTATTAACATATTCTGATAACACTCTTCAAGAAGCAGTTGAAGTAAAACCTGCACTGTTCTGTTGTTGGTGGTGGAAACAACAAAATAGTATAAATATAAGTAGGCCTGTTTCACTCCTATGTGTAAGCATTTCATCTGGAGTGAAAATAAAGTTTAAATCTAAAATATATTTAGTTTATAGTTGCTCAGTGAACTAGTAGATTGAACCATGCACAACACTGTAGAATAGAAAGACAGTATAGCCAAGTGTTTTAAGAGTGATGCAAAACAGCACAAACGTTACATGAGACAATAGACAAGTGACATTCACCACTACCAACATGATGGGACAGATATTGCGCCTATTGACATTGCTGAAGTCTTCTTTTCAAGATATTAAATATTGCCTCTTGTGTATTTCAGATGACATTACGTGATTCAATGCCAGTTGTGCTCATTAAGAGCAACTGCTCTTGTGTTGTTAGTTGCGGAATCTGCAAACACTTGGTTGCATTGCTTTTCCAGACTGCTCATTATTCTGAATCTGGCATGTCTGTCGATCCCTCCTGTCCTTTCATGCACACAGACAGAACAGAAGTGGCATAAACCACCAACAATGGTTTGTCTTATTTCATTATTTAATGTTAGTTAATGTATCACAGTCACTTTACTAACACCATCTTTTAAATTAATAGGGGGTGAAGCCTGGACCCGTGGATGCCATGGTTGTCCTAAAGCCAAAACCAGGTGCTACTACAGCCAGTGGAGTTAGGTATGTAGTACCAAATTTAATAGGCAGATTACAGTGTGTGGTAAAAAAAAATGAATGCTTTTGATCATCTGATAAGACCCTGTTCTCTTCAAGATTTAATTTAGCCTCGTTGTACTTCAGATGACATGTGATATGTGATTCACAATCAGTTGTGCTGGTGAACAGATTACAATGTGTAAAAATAAATGTTATTCACTCTTCTTTTATTTCAGAAGTACACATTTCAAGGGCTACAGCGGTGAGCTCCCACACCCGGCCACCCTCAATCATGGACCAGTCTACGCTGGAATCAAAGCAGATTCTCTTCCACTCATCTGCACAATGAACATCTCGCCTGACAAGCCACTTGTGGACTCCACCTTTGGGAAGGTACAAGTTGGCCGTGTACTGTCCTATCAACAACCACCACCTCCATCTGACAGTGTTGTCATACATGAGGATGCACCCCCATTCCCGAGTCTGCCACTAGAATGTTACCATCTAAGCCCACCTGAATATTCATTTGTGCCAACACACCAAGAACAGCTACACCTAAGCTCACTTTCTGTGACCTTGTCACAGTCACACCTTATTGAGGAGGCAACAAGATCCCAAAGTGCTACACCTGAGTGGCATTCACTTAGGAGAGAAAGAGTGACTGCCTCACATTTCAGAGAGGTGAGCCACGTTAGAGGTCCAGGTGCTGCAGAAAGCCTGGCAGAAAGGATAATCCGAGGGACACGACAAACAGCACACATGAAGAGAGGACTTGAAATGGAAACAGGGGCCTTAAAGGACTATGCAGTTCTGAAAAACTTGAACTTGACCAAGTGTGGGCTAGTGATTCATCCAGATGCATCTTGGCTGGGTGCATCACCTGATGGACTTGTATATGACACACTTGAGCGTCCATCATTTGGGCTTGTTGAAATTAAGTGCCCAAATGCACAAAGCTATGTAGACTGCAAATTCCTCAAAGTGGCACAAGGCCTACACAAATTGAAGGAGAGCCATTGTTATTATTGGCAAATCCAGTTCCAGTTATTGATTACTGGTATGCAGTGGTGTGATTTAGTTATCTGTGCCCATGATGATATCTTTGTGCAGCGAGTTTAGAGAGATAGCAGTGTATTAGAAGAGGTGAAAAGGAGGTGTGACATGTTTTTCTTTAACACTTACATGCCAAAATACCTCTCTATGACCAAGCAATAGAAAATCATAATGAAGACATGAACTCATGAACAATTAAAACAATTTCAATTTATTCTGTCAATTGTATTACTATTGTATTCATTAAATTTTTTTACAAATACAGTAAAAGTTAAGAAATACATAATGTATTGTGTTGTGTCAATTTTACATATAAAAGTGAAAGCATTTTATACAATTAATCATATTGCACTGTACCTTAACATTGCAGCCAATATTTACAGACTAGCATGACCTAAAGCAGGGGTCAGCAACCTTTTTGACTCGGAGCCACAAAAGCAAAATAATTGGAAATTTATTTCAGTGACGATGACATGTCACTCAAGCAAACCGAAAGTAAATACCGGACATTTGTGAAATTCCACCCGAACATTTTTTTAAGTCTCAAAAATAATATACGTTAATTAAATACTCATTAATTCTATTCAAAAGCTGAGCCGCATCAGAGGGATAAAGAGCTGCATGCGGCTCCGGAGCCGCGGGTTGCCGACCCGTGACCTTAAAGGGATCATTTTAAGGTTAGAGAAAAAATAAATAAATAAATCACCATAATTCACATTACATCATCTGTCTAATTCTGGATTGACACGGGTGAATAATGTATTTGCTTATATTTTTCTAATTGTTTAGATGTCGATTGTCAAACTGTAAGTGGATTAAATAAAATTGGATAAATTATATTATATATATTTATGTTTTAAGAATATTTTTAGGCCCTCTGAGAGTATATGTATATATATATACATACGGTCTCTGGTCTCAACACAGCTCCCTGTCAAATACTGCCCACTAGTGGGACAGTGATGTAGTACAAGTGACAAACTATAAAAAAAAAAAAAACATACATTGCATAAAATTATACACATAATCACCATTAATAGGTTAAAAGCAGGAATGCTTAGATGTATAATAATTTATAGCTATAGTAAATTATATATGCTGTTTCAGTGTGCCTAAAAATACACCAATCAAAGAAGTGTGTGGATTATAGTTCTACTGTAAATTAAACATAGAAGTTATTTTTGTTGTATAGTCAAAGTCAAATTTATTTATATAGCTTTCACAACACATGTCCCAAAGCAGCTTTACAATCGTATGGGTCCAGATCCCTAATGAGCAAGCCAAGGCGACAGTGGCAAGGAAAAACTCCCTATGGTGGTGGGGATTAGGAAGAAACCTTGGGAGGACCAAGACTCAAAAGGGAACCCATCCTCCATTGGGTGGCCCGTTAGCACAAGTCCGTGGTGCGCAGGCTGGTTCTACAGATAATGTTTAAAGAGAGGTTTAAGGAAATCTCTCTTATTATTTGAGTGTTTGGAGTTGATTTAAGTGCTTTAGCTAATATTACTGTCATTTAATTACCCTCGCATAAGACCCAAAAACAAACACAAAAAGCAAGAACAAATGTTCAATATAACCCACAAGCACTTAGTGTTGTGCTGAAGTCCTCCCTGAGGCCGGTCTGCAAAACCACACCCACTCAAAGGGGGCGTCAGCTCTGGCTGGGCTGGCTGGGACTGGAAGGCTCAGGTGGTAGTGCGTTGTGACCTGCTCTCGGGCAGGTAGAGGACCATCTCTAGAGACACCAGCACATTGAATTCAAAGGCGATCTGCTCCATCCTGCTAATGTGGAAGCTCTCCTCCAGCTCCTGCAAAGAGCAGAGACAGTGAGGGGCGGAGTTAGTGAAGGACCTGGAGCGCTCATTCTGATTGGCTGAGCTTCATGGGAACATGTGTTTGGAATTCAGTGAACAGAGCTCCAGAGCATGATTATACTTAGATATTATTGAAGCCATTTAATGAGAAACCTAACAATATCTCGCAGCAAACCGCTTCTTTGTGTATATTAAAATAATTCCGATATTAGCATTGTATACATAATAATAATAATAATACATTTTATTTAAAAGCGCCTTTCACAACACTCAAGGACACTTTACAAGAAATAAATAAAACAAATTAGGGAGAGAACACAATACGCACCAAAGGACATAAAACATACAATAGACAATAAAGTAAATTACAGGGAATAGGCTATTTTGAACAGGTGAGTTTTGAGTCTAGATTTAAAAAGAGGAAGAGAATCAATTTTTATGGATGTCAGGTGGGAGGGAGTTCCAGGGTTTGGGAGCAGAGCGACTGAAAGCTGCTTCCCATGGTACTCATACGAGCAGGAGGCACAGAGAGATGAGTGGAAGAGGAGGATCTGAGCGAGAGGGAGGAAGATGCGATATTGACAAGATTTGACAGATATGGGGGGACAAGATTATGGATGGCCTTGAATGTAAAGAGACAGATTTTGAAATGTATTCTATATTTAACAGGAAGCCAGTGGAGTTGTTGAAGTGGAGTTGTTGTAATGTGTTGGAATGAAGGAGTTTTAGAAATAATATGAGCAGCTGTATTCTGAACCAGCTGAAGCTTATGGAGGGACTTATACAGAAGGCCAAACAGGAGAGAATTGCAGTAGTCAATACGGGAGGTAATAAGGTTATGAACAAGTATAGATGCAGTATGGGGGGTGAGGGAGGGGCATAGACGGTTGATGTTACACAGATGAAAATATGCAGACTGGGTTATATTACTGATGTGCGAGTGAAAGTATAAAGTGCTATCTAGGATGACACCCAGACTCAATTGGCATGGAGACTTTAGATATTGTAGATTTTGAACCACAGAGCAACATTTCAGTTTTATCACTATTAAGTTTTAGGAAATTAGATGCAAAACAGGTTTTTATTTCAGATAGACAGTTTGAAAGGGATGAGCGTGGGAACAGGTGCCTGGTTTACCAGATAAGTAGAGCTGGTATCATCTGCGTAGCAGTGTAAATCAATATTATATGAGCCAAATATATTGCCAAGGGGCAAGAGGTAAATGATGAAAAGGGGTGGCCAACCCATCAGAGACCAAGAGACACTTTTTTTTTTTTACTGTGAATGACCCGTGTGAGTGCGCCCTAAGAGCTGATTAGTTTTACCATAGTTTTTCATGCAGTTCATGGTGCTAAATATTAGAGCCTTTACTTTTACTTTCAGTACAGTACTTAAGTACATTTGAAGGCCAATACATTTGTACATGTGTGACTGTGTGTGTCTCTTGATGTTCAAAACAACAGTTGTGTGTGTGCATGAATGTGTGTGTGCTTGTATGTCCAGTGGTGGATGGTGCCATAGACATAATATACATAGACGCTTCACGGACTGACACCGCCTATTGGCGCTGACGTAACAGGCGGCCGCCATATTGGATGGGTCTCCCTTGCGCTCCAAGTACATATATTTGTACTGAAAAAGGAGTATAACAGTGTTCTCAAGTCTCACTCATTGAGCGTGTGACACACGCATTTTACCATCTTCACACGCTCTCACGCCACACTTCAGATTTCACACGGCGAAAAAAAAATCTAGTTTATTTACCTCTGATCCATATATATATGTCGCCCTCCACTGGCGATCGATCGCGAAATACAACAACAATGTTCACCACCCCCCCGCCCCGCTCAACAACTTACGTTCGCCACCCACTCTCACACTCTGAAATGAATTCAAAACTTGAGAGCCCTGAGTATAATATAACTATAATAATCACAACTCTGCGAATCTTTACCCGATTTTCACAGTTTGGTTTGTTACAAACAGCAGAGATGTAGTTATGACACAGGACACTGTTACACATTACATACACAATAAATACAGTGGGGAAAATAAGTATTTAGTCAGTCACCAATTGTGCAAGTTCTCCCACTTAAAAAGATGAGAGAGGCCTGTAATTGACATCATAGGTAGACCTCAACTATGAGAGACAAAATGTGAAAAACAATTGAGAAAATCATTTTGTCTGACTTTTAAAGAATTTATTTGCAAATAATAATATAATATAAGAACAGAACTGTCACGTTACGGTCCCCGACCCCTCCCTTTTGGGCGTGTGTTAACGTTGTCTGCGTCTACTCGTCTGCGTCTGTGTATCTCCGTGGGTGCGTGTGCGTCTTGTTATAGTCCGTCTCACCCAGAGACCGTATATACAGTCACTGGTCTCACCTGTGGCTCGTCTCGTCACGTGGGGTTTGTGTGTTCGCGCAGCGTCCTGTGCGCGTCGTTGTTTGAGTCACACATGTTCTATGTAAACGTGTTTTATGTGCGCTGTCTGCGCTTCGGTAAATGTAATAAACGTAACGATTTGGAATGTGCAAAGGATTCTGTCTCGTCCATCGCATTGCGCCCAACGTTACAAGAGCATTTTTAACTTTTTTAAACTGTAAAAACACTGGGTAAACTGTCAGTGACATGGACTAACTGTAAACTGACACTGGATAAACTGTCCTTCTGCTTTTAGATTGCCGATTTGACTATCGTCGTTACCGGCACTGTCCGACGCCATGTTGTTTTACAGTTAGACCGAGCACGCCTGCGTGAATTCAGTGACGAGGCGGGGGTAAAAGTTCACTAAAAAATCGATCTTTGGACGTACGAATCGATTATCAGATCATCATATGCGAATCGATTCTGAATCGGAAAATCGATTTTTTCAACACAGGCCTAGTCTTGTAGGTCTTCCATTTTCTGATTATTGCTCCCACAGTAGATTTCTTCACACCAAGCTGCTTGCCTATTGCAGATTCAGTCTTCCCAGCCTGGTGCAGGTCTACAATTCGGTTTCTGGTGTCCTCCGACAGCTCTTTCGTCTTCACCATAGTGGCGTTTGGAGTGTGACTGTTTGAGGTTGTGGGCAGGTGTCTTTTATACTGTTAACAACTTCAAACAGGTGCCATTAATACAGGTAATGAGTGGGGGAAAGAGGAGCCTCTTAAAAAATAAGTTACAGGTCTGTGACAGCCAGAAATCTTGCTTGTTTGTAGGTGACCAAATACTTATTTCCCACCATTATTTGCAAATAAATTCTTTAAAAGTCAGACAAAATGATTTTCTCAATTTTTTTTCACATTTTGTCTCTCATAGTTGAGGTCTACCTATGATGTCAATTACAGGCCTCTCTCATCTTTTTAAGTGGGAGAACTTGCACAATTGGTGACTGACTAAATACTTATTTTCCCCACTGTATGACACACTTACTTACAACTATTTGGAAAACAAAGTATAAAGACACCAGTGCAGTAGCATGTTGGACCTCTGACCAGCCAACAGCAAAGCAGTTCTTCTGTTTAGCTCGTAATATATTTATATAGGGCCCCTCATGTCAAAGTGACAGGTTGACCTCTAGTTGAACCCGCCCCCCCTCCCCCCCCCCCCCTCTCCCCCCACCACGCCCCCCCACCCCCCCACATCACCCCACCGTGTGACGTCATCACATCAATCAATGTCATGACGATCAAAGTGTAAAGCAATGCTTTGATATTTTGTTTCGATAAGTTTTGATAAGCTTAATTAAAACATTATTTTGATCTTCTTTGATGTCGACTCTCCGGAGCTGTGTAACCCTAGCCACCTGCGACACGCACACACGCGCACACACACACACACACACACACACACAAACCCCTAGTCCACACAGAACAACGCTAAAGACAGAGGGTCTCAGGCACACACACACAAACACACTGATGCGCTCGTACATGACCTTGACTAGCGCTGTAGGGAAACCGTTATCTGCACACACACACACACACAAACCCCTAGTCCACACAGAACAACGTTAAAGACAGAGGGTCTCAGGCACACACACACACACACACACACACACACACACACACACACACACGTGCCCTAGTCACACACACACACATCCCTAGTAACACAGAACCGCGCATGCGCACACAAATATGCTTACTTTGAGTAACTTCAAACAAAACTATGATGAACCAATGAGGAGGCATTCTCAACACACCAATCCGGGGTGAGTGTTTAGAGCGCGAGCATTTAAAGAGAGAGAGGGGGAACGTTTCCTTGAGGAGCCAACATGCAGTCTAAGGTGGTATTGTCCATACAAACCATTTTTTTCCTGAGTGAGGCCCCATACTGACTTGAAGTAACTCTGAGTTGACCTCGTCACCTTTCCCTCAATGAATTAACTCAGGTCTTCCCACACACACACACACACACACACACACACACACACACACACACACATACCGATGCACTTGCACATGACCTTGACTCACGCTGTAGGGAAACCTCCGTCCACTGCCCGCGACACACACACACACACACACACACACACACACACACACACACACACACACACACACACGCCCCTAGTCACACACTCCCCTAGTCACACAGAACAGCGCACACACAAATATGCCTACTTCAAAGTAGCGTACTTCAAACAATTAACAAACTCTGATGAATCAATGAAGAATCATTCTCAACCGAGTTAAACCACACTGTATAAACATTAAAATTACCTCTTTTAAAATTTTATGTAGAGAACTTGTTAAACTATCAAGTTTATAATGACAATCTTAAAACAATGTAAATATATGTAAAAGATTAATACATTGTTTTATTCACTGTTTTTTCTAAAAACATGGAACTCAGATTTCAGTCTCCCTATATCAAAGAAACTGCCATAACTTTTTATCAAATGTTGGAATATCTCCTCAGGAATCACCCGACTCTTTTAAAACATATCCTTTCTAAAGTCTGCAGGAGCCTATGATACATGTTGGGTCATAGTGCCTAATATCCGTTATGTGAAGCTCCACTGTGTAGCGGAGTTTCAGGGAACTTCCTGAAGACTTAGGAAAGGCCGTCCTTTATCAATAAATGTGACAAACCCATAGAAAGTTGCAAAAAAAACACTGGACCGAGGCATGAATTGTGCACCAGTTTAACACCAAGTTTAATCTATGTGCATAGCAGTTCACAAAAATTGCTTCTGGGTCAATTTCTTTAACTTTATCTTAAAGTCCTTTAGCGGAAGCCATGACAGTAGTCACAATGTACATCACATTTTTTACATCACAAATTATTGCATCTGTTATTTTAAAAAACCAAAGACAGATTGGACATTTTGTCGTTCTGAAATATAAAACATCCACAAATCATTACTAAGTTTGGGCCTGCGGTATTTACATAACAAATTATCACAGACTGTTGTGCATGACATGAAAATGTCAGTTGTCTTATCTACTCGCCAGTCAAAAATGTAAGCAGATGGAACTTCATCTTTGATTTCATTAAGTCCAGAGGCTGTAATAACAGAGCCTACAGTTGTAAATAACTCTGAATGTAGTTGGACATGCCAGAAAACAGAGGATGACTGGAGTGGTTAAGACATCATCATACACGGATATTCTCTGTAATTGCCCTTGTTAGTAGATTCTGCCCTCATTGCAGCCTCTGAAAGTGAGCTGTTTACCGTCGAGCAGTGAAGGACATCAATATCTGGATTGTGCTGTTAAATCTTTATCTTTTGATCCCTTAATATGTAGTCCATCATCAATCACACATGCTACTGTGACTCTACATAGGAAACCTGACCATGAACATGAGCTCACGTTCCTTGTTTTTCTATTGAGTTTTGCATATCTAGTCAAAATTAACCAAACCCTCCAAACACACCTTTCACCAAACAATATGTAACTGAGATGATTGCGGCCAAACATTCTCTTCGTTTAAGGTAAGACACTACAGGTGAATAGGGTAAAAATGTCATCTAGCAATCACTATGAAACTTACCACATTGATTATTGACATTAAGAGAATTACAAGTTTTCTGAAATGTTATGTTTAAATATGCAACTTAGGCGTTATCTAATTAAATATATGTTAATTTGCATTTATTTCAAAAACAGAAAACTAAACAATGCATAAAGTCAGGTTCAAAATTCTTGTTTTGAGATTCTGAATATCTCTTTATTACTTTATAAATCAGAAAAAAACTGTTTACTTACTCTCAATCTAATCATATCATTAGAGCATCCCAACAATAAAAGGACAAACAACAGCAAAACAGAGCAATGTAATGACTAAGTTTAACTTCAATAAAACGCAATCACAGCGCACACACTGCAACCTGTAGAACTTTTACCTTAGATTGTTGTATGTCTGTCCTGCACAATAGTTCCCCAGTCCTGTTTACAACCTAGTCATCCATCCCTGCTCCATATGTATGTCCCTCACACATTTCCTCATGATGTCTTTTCAGCTTTTTAGCTGTGCTCAGGTTTGCACTTGTGTTTCACGCTGGCGAACGTGTCAGATGCGACATCCTCTGCTTTTGATACTCTGATCATATCAGCTTCATTACATTGACAGTAAGACTGTGTTCTGCAGCCACAATCTCTCCATATCAGTCATCATAGCAGAGGCACCTTCACTAAAGGTAGAAATGGTCATACCTGTTGCTGCCTCAACCCTGCATTTACCAACACAATTAAATGTATAGGATATCACTACCTGTTCATCTCCTCACGTTTAATTGGTGCATTTATTTTTTACTTTTACATAACATAGGTATGTGTTTAAAACTTTTAGTCACAAAACATTGTATTCATTCACTTTTATTAATATTTTGTCCATTCTACCACTAAAGAAAAAATCTGTAGGGTAAAACTGACATTATTGAAAGACAGGGTACTTTATTAATCTGTGGATCAACTTCTTGTCTCTATCTCAACCCTGTCCCACATGGACGTAGTTTTGATTTCATAAGTGGGGGGGACACAACCTGGGGTGGCGAACTGTTGAGCGGGGGGGGGTGGTTGAATGAAAATTGTTGAGCGCTGTGAACAAAAATTGTTGAGCGGGGGGGGGGGGGGCTCGGAGCTGCATGATCCTAGTGCTAGATTTGTCGCTATTTGGATATTGTTTTTTTAACCGTTAAAAAGTGGGGGGGACATGACTTCGTCGCTACTTAAATATTTGGTTTTAACTGTAAAAACTGGGGGGGACCAAAACCGGCTTTTGAAAAAGTGGGGGGGACATGTCCCCCCCGTCCCCCCCCAAAACTACGTCCGTGCTGTCCCATACCTGTATTATTTTTGTAAACCTGCATGTCCCAAGACGCGTATATGAATATACAGGTTTGCGGTACCCATCTCTTTCACACAGACTGCACTCTTAAAACAAACTGCTGCAAAATCCGTGGTCTGATATTAATTTTAAGCCCTGTGCCTACACAATTAGGACAAATTAATCCACTAATTAGTTCAAACGCGCTTTGCTGTGCGGCGCATTTGGTCCGACCTGCTATCTAAAGTCTAAATGCGTGTAAGCATTATATTATCTAATTGATTTTTGCAAGTTTCACCTTGCTTCTTCTCGCAAGTGACAATTGTTGTCTTTTCTGAGAAGCTGTTAAAAGCAATACTTTCGGCGTTTTTATATTATAAAGATACTGAAATGCTAAACCAGAAAGTGTGACCGCATGTGACCACGTGACGCTCTCAGGTTTCACATTCTCAGAAATCGACACCGGCCAATGAGATGTCAAGCTTGCGTTTAAATCAACCTTTTATTCTTTCACGATCTGTTGCTGTTAGAAAGGAAATTATCATATTTGGAGCAGATGTACTCGTGTAGGAGAGAGAGAGAGAGAGTTTTACAACGATACCCATGATGATGACAGGTAGATAACGGGAGCGGCGGTTCATGCTCCGTAAGAACGCTAACTTTTCGTGAACTTATGAAAAATCTACAGGCGCATCCAGATAAAGTGTAGATAAATAAACACTTTAATGTTTATTTTGCACATTTTCTTTCCATCAGCTTGAAATAAGACATGTTACGGAATCAAAATAGTCTAAAACCTCAAAATTGACCGGCGCATGATAAAACTATGTATTTGCCTGCCGTGTCTCGCCATAAGCACCTCTAATAATCAAGTTTTGACAACATTCATTTGATTCTTGAAATTTTGTAAACGTTTAACATCATCAGCGTTCATGTTATTAAAAAGTGTAAAATCATCCACACTATCGCCAATACAATTATACAACAAATGTGTCAATTCGTAGTACACACGATGTTTCATCACACGTTCTGACAAACTCTGTCGTACACAAGCCAGACCCATTTTCGACTTAAACAGCACTATGAGTCTTTGAACCGCCTTCCCAATGGTCAACGGCGTCAGAGACGAATTGTTCGGATGTTTGATCAACCAGACTTCCCCTTAGCTCCTGCAGCTTTTCCACAATGTACGGCTCGCTCCGCAATTCACAGACAACGGTTTCAGCACATCCTTGCACTTTTTGAAGAGCCAGCTGTATTCCAAAACACTTTAGAAGACCCGCTATGGCTTCTCTTAACTCGGGTATGAACAGTGACTGTGTTATATCTTTATAGTATTTTTCAAAAAAGAAGATATCTGGCTCAAAGAGACACGTGTGTCGACGCTGGCTGGGGTGATTCACCTCACAACCGAGACACATCTCCTTCAACTTGCGATCTATGATGTGTTGTAGGATTGCAACAACGGCAGACTTTATCAGTTTCAACGCCGTAGTACACACTCGGCTGTCCACATCATCGGGCTGCTCATGTGTGATTGTGTCTTCTGGAACATCGACTTGCTCATCCGATGGGGAGGCCATATTCACATATCCAAGAGCCAACATACTATTGTCCGGTCCTGTGTTGTCCATAGCTGATTCATCATAGCTGTAGTCCACAAACCTACGACCGGTGCCGATCTCCGTATATTCAAAGCACGGACCTCTGTAGTTTCTATACCACACACGCTCACAGGCATCCGGCTGGTCTGCTGGATGAAAATCCTCAAACACGTTGGCCTGCATGTTGGCCTTGTCTTGATGTTGTGTGCCCACGATGTGGAGTTGTGTTTCTTTTAACGTACTTTCGGGTAGGCTGTGATCCTCTTTGACCACCCCACAAACGTCATAAGCCAGAGAATAAAACAGATTAATTTTAACATCCCTAAAATGGTCGCGAGGTATTTGACCAAATGCTTTGGTATACCGTCTCTTCCTTGGCGCTAAAAACAAATTGGTTTCACCACTAGAACTAAATCTTGGCCTAACTGTTGAATCTCTAAAAAGAGCCTGATCCACACACAGCAGACATTTTAAAATGCTGTAGCCACATAAACTGCAGTGTCGGTTTAAATACTATATACAACATCTACATATTTAAATGTCTCGTGTCTGATTGACTAAACTGTGTGACATAGACGTCAAGGCGTCATGCACCAACAGATGTGGTGTGGCAGGGGATGTGAACTGTGGGGGGCGTACCCCAGACCTCCCCTTGTGGGGGATAGCCTGTCAATCAAACATGTCACTCAAAGATGTCATAAATCAAGGGGGGTGGTTGGGTGGAGATGGGTAGGATATGCCCAGACTTGCCCCTGTTGTGGGGGTGACCTGTCAATCAAACATGTCACTCAAGGGTCATAAATCACTCAAAAAGTCGAAAATGGGTCTGGCTTGTGTACGACAGAGTTTGTCAGAACGTGTGATGAAACATCGTGTGTACTACGAATTGACACATTTGTTGTATAATTGTATTGGCGATAGTGTGGATGATTTTACACTTTTTAATAACATGAACGCTGATGATGTTAAACGTTTACAAAATTTCAAGAATCAAATGAATGTTGTCAAAACAACAACGTCGCATGATTGGCATCATTTGGCCCAGTTGTGTGTAGATTCTAACGAAACACTCCATGTGTCTATTAGTAAACTGTTGGTTCTCATGCCTAAGAGCAACAATGCTGTAAAAATCGATCATGTGCTTTGTCTGTGTGTGTATATAATAGACATTTGTGTAGTAAAACTTTCAACAAAGAAACAGATTAATGTTTGCAAAGTGGTTGATACACTTGTTGAATACCTAGTTGAGAAAAATGTTGATGTGTGTGTGTGTGTGTGTGTGTGTGTGTGTGTGTGCGCAGTGAAGTGCAAAATAGTTACACCATAGAACCATGGCAGCAAAAAGCTGGTTGATTCTGGACAAGAAAAATACCCCACAGTTATAAAATAATTATAAATTCTATCACTCCCACATTTCATTAAGCCACACGAGTCTTGTATATTGTTTAACTAATACATATTGTGTTTTCCATACTGGAAGCAAAAAGTGTTACAAACATACCCGGTCTCCCCTAATTGTGCAGATTTTATAGAGAAACAGGAGGTTTAGACAGAGGTCTTCAGCCGGGCAAGTGAAGTGCAAAGTAGCCTATATATAAACTTCATTAAACTGCACAAGTCATATGGAAAATGTAGTACAAAACATTACGTTACTTCAAAAACCTTTTAAACAGTATGGATATGAGTTTAGACCTAAAGTGTAATAGATAACCGCAGTTCAAAGGCAACTGCGAGGTAAGGACAGGTAAAATATCCAAAATATCTTGAAAAAAGTTCTGCAGATATTTAATATTATATGTACATAACTATATTCTTCCAAAACAATGTACCGGACGTGCAAGTGTTCAAAGAACAAGTTCTCACAGGTTGTCATCAACTAGCGTGACGTTTTCCCCCGTAGAAGCACAACACGTTTAACCCCTCGGACATTGTGCATATTTGGGGTTCAGTACTACACTTCAGACTTTTCAGTTCAGTTGTTATCTGGAATATTTACACATTTATTGCACAGTAGGAATGAATTTGTGCAGTGTAATATATAATGATTGGAAGATCATCCGAAGCTTTTCATCACTTTGACAAAGAACATAGTTTTAAAAGCATACCCCGGCATTTGGAGGAATTCAAGCTCGGTTCATGGGGCATATATGGAATATAAACTCATAAACTCCAGCTCATTTTATTTATTATTATTTACTATACTGTTTGTATATACTGTAGAAAAATGTAAATATTGACTTCTTAAGTCGCTTCATTTTAGTGAAGATTGCAGAGGGATATTCTCAGGTGTAAAATGCAAATGTGGGCCATGTTTTGGCATTCCTTATGTAGAGAATTAAACAGCATCACACAGCATTCATTTAGTTCAAAATTCAGGATACATCCATCCCCCCATTTTCATCCTCTTATCTGGGGCCCTGGTCGCGGGGGCAGTAGCCTGAGCAAAGAGGCCCAGGTTTCCCTTTCCCCAGCCACCTCTTCTAGCTCTTCTGGGGGGGGGGGGGAACTTGATTATTAGAGGTGCTTATGGCGAGACACGGCAGGCAAATACATAGTTTTATCATGCGCCGGTCAATTTTGAGGTTTTAGACTATTTTGATTCCGTAACATGTCTTATTTCAAGCTGATGGAAAGAAAATGTGCAAAATAAACATTAAAGTGTTTATTTATCTACACTTTATCTGGATGCGCCTGTAGATTTTTCATAAGTTCACGAAAAGTTAGCGTTCTTACGGAGCATGAACCGCCGCTCCCGTTATCTACCTGTCATCATCATGGGTATCGTTGTAAAACTCTCTCTCTCTCTCTCCTACACGAGTACATCTGCTCCAAATATGATAATTTCCTTTCTAACAGCAACAGATCGTGAAAGAATAAAAGGTTGATTTAAACGCAAGCTTGACATCTCGTTGGCCGGTGTCGATTTCTGAGAATGTGAAACCTGAGAGCGTCACGTGGTCACATGCGGTCACACTTTCTGGTTTAGCATTTCAGTATCTTTATAATATAAAAACGCCGAAAGTATTGCTTTTAACAGCTTCTCAGAAAAGACAACAATTGTCACTTGCGAGAAGAAGCAAGGTGAAACTTGCAAAAATCAATTAGATAATGAAATGCTTACACGCATTTAGACTTTAGATAGCAGGTCGGACCAAATGCGCCGCACAGCAAAGCGCGTTTGAACTAATTAGTGGATTAATTTGTCCTAATTGTGTAGGCACAGGGCTTAAAATTAATATCAGACCACGGATTTTGCAGCAGTTTGTTTTAAGAGTGCAGTCTGTGTGAAAGAGATGGGTACCGCAAACCTGTATATACATATACGCGTCTTGGGACATGCAGGTTTACAAAAATAATACAGGTATGGGACAGGGTTGAGATAGAGACAAGAAGTTGATCCACAGATTAATAAAGTACCCTGTCTTTCAATAATGTCAGTTTTACCCTACAGATTTTTTCTTTAGTGGTAGAATGGACAAAATATTAATAAAAGTGAATGAATACAATGTTTTGTGACTAAAAGTTTTAAACACATACCTATGTTATGTAAAAGTAAAAAATAAATGCACCAATTAAACGTGAGGAGATGAACAGGTAGTGATATCCTATACATTTAATTGTGTTGGTAAATGCAGGGTTGAGGCAGCAACAGGTATGACCATTTCTACCTTTAGTGAAGGTGCCTCTGCTATGATGACTGATATGGAGAGATTGTGGCTGCAGAACACAGTCTTACTGTCAATGTAATGAAGCTGATATGATCAGAGTATCAAAAGCAGAGGATGTCGCATCTGACACGTTCGCCAGCGTGAAACACAAGTGCAAACCTGAGCACAGCTAAAAAGCTGAAAAGACATCATGAGGAAATGTGTGAGGGACATACATATGGAGCAGGGATGGATGACTAGGTTGTAAACAGGACTGGGGAACTATTGTGCAGGACAGACATACAACAATCTAAGGTAAAAGTTCTACAGGTTGCAGTGTGTGCGCTGTGATTGCGTTTTATTGAAGTTAAACTTAGTCATTACATTGCTCTGTTTTGCTGTTGTTTGTCCTTTTATTGTTGGGATGCTCTAATGATATGATTAGATTGAGAGTAAGTAAACAGTTTTTTTCTGATTTATAAAGTAATAAAGAGATATTCAGAATCTCAAAACAAGAATTTTGAACCTGACTTTATGCATTGTTTAGTTTTCTGTTTTTGAAATAAATGCAAATTAACATATATTTAATTAGATAACGCCTAAGTTGCATATTTAAACATAACATTTCAGAAAACTTGTAATTCTCTTAATGTCAATAATCAATGTGGTAAGTTTCATAGTGATTGCTAGATGACATTTTTACCCTATTCACCTGTAGTGTCTTACCTTAAACGAAGAGAATGTTTGGCCGCAATCATCTCAGTTACATATTGTTTGGTGAAAGGTGTGTTTGGAGGGTTTGGTTAATTTTGACTAGATATGCAAAACTCAATAGAAAAACAAGGAACGTGAGCTCATGTTCATGGTCAGGTTTCCTATGTAGAGTCACAGTAGCACGTGTGATTGATGATGGACTACATATTAAGGGATCAAAAGATAAAGATTTAACAGCACAATCCAGATATTGATGTCCTTCACTGCTCGACGGTAAACAGCTCACTTTCAGAGGCTGCAATGAGGGCAGAATCTACTAACAAGGGCAATTACAGAGAATATCCGTGTATGATGATGTCTTAACCACTCCAGTCATCCTCTGTTTTCTGGCATGTCCAACTACATTCAGAGTTATTTACAACTGTAGGCTCTGTTATTACAGCCTCTGGACTTAATGAAATCAAAGATGAAGTTCCATCTGCTTACATTTTTGACTGGCGAGTAGATAAGACAACTGACATTTTCATGTCATGCACAACAGTCTGTGATAATTTGTTATGTAAATACCGCAGGCCCAAACTTAGTAATGATTTGTGGATGTTTTATATTTCAGAACGACAAAATGTCCAATCTGTCTTTGGTTTTTTAAAATAACAGATGCAATAATTTGTGATGTAAAAAATGTGATGTACATTGTGACTACTGTCATGGCTTCCGCTAAAGGACTTTAAGATAAAGTTAAAGAAATTGACCCAGAAGCAATTTTTGTGAACTGCTATGCACATAGATTAAACTTGGTGTTAAACTGGTGCACAATTCATGCCTCGGTCCAGTGTTTTTTTTGCAACTTTCTATGGGTTTGTCACATTTATTGATAAAGGACGGCCTTTCCTAAGTCTTCAGGAAGTTCCCTGAAACTCCGCTACACAGTGGAGCTTCACATAACGGATATTAGGCACTATGACCCAACATGTATCATAGGCTCCTGCAGACTTTAGAAAGGATATGTTTTAAAAGAGTCGAGTGATTCCTGAGGAGATATTCCAACATTTGATAAAAAGTTATGGCAGTTTCTTTGATATAGGGAGACTGAAATCTGAGTTCCATGTTTTTAGAAAAAACAGTGAATAAAACAATGTATTAATCTTTTACATATATTTACATTGTTTTAAAATTGTCATTATAAACTTGATAGTTTAACAAGTTCTCTACATAAAATTTTAAAAGAGGTAATTTTAATGTTTATACAGTGTGGTTTAACTCGGTTGAGAATGATTCTTCATTGATTCATCAGAGTTTGTTAATTGTTTGAAGTACGCTACTTTGAAGTAGGCATATTTGTGTGTGCGCTGTTCTGTGTGACTAGGGGAGTGTGTGACTAGGGGCGTGTGTGTGTGTGTGTGTGTGTGTGTGTGTGTGTGTGTGTGTGTCGCGGGCAGTGGACGGAGGTTTCCCTACAGCGTGAGTCAAGGTCATGTGCAAGTGCATCGGTATGTGTGTGTGTGTGTGTGTGTGTGTGTGTGTGTGTGTGTGTGTGGGAAGACCTGAGTTAATTCATTGAGGGAAAGGTGACGAGGTCAACTCAGAGTTACTTCAAGTCAGTATGGGGCCTCACTCAGGAAAAAAATGGTTTGTATGGACAATACCACCTTAGACTGCATGTTGGCTCCTCAAGGAAACGTTCCCCCTCTCTCTCTTTAAATGCTCGCGCTCTAAACACTCACCCCGGATTGGTGTGTTGAGAATGCCTCCTCATTGGTTCATCATAGTTTTGTTTGAAGTTACTCAAAGTAAGCATATTTGTGTGCGCATGCGCGGTTCTGTGTTACTAGGGCACGTGTGTGTGTGTGTGTGTGTGTGTGTGTGTGTGTGTGTGTGTGTGTGTGTGCCTGAGACCCTCTGTCTTTAACGTTGTTCTGTGTGGACTAGGGGTTTGTGTGTGTGTGTGTGTGTGTGTGTGCAGATAACGGTTTCCCTACAGCGCTAGTCAAGGTCATGTACGAGCGCATCAGTGTGTTTGTGTGTGTGTGCCTGAGACCCTCTGTCTTTAGCGTTGTTCTGTGTGGACTAGGGGTTTGTGTGTGTGTGTGTGTGTGTGTGTGTGTGTGTGTGTGTGTGTGCGCGTGTGTGCGTGTCGCAGGTGGCTAGGGTTACACAGCTCCGGAGAGTCGACATCAAAGAAGATCAAAATAATGTTTTAATTAAGCTTATCAAAACTTATCGAAACAAAATATCAAAGCATTGCTTTACACTTTGATTGTCATGACATTGATTGATGTGATGACGTCACACGGTGGGGTGATGTGGGGGGGTGGGGGGGCGTGGTGGGGGGAGGGGGGGGGGAGGGGGGGCGGGTTCAACTAGAGGTCAACCTGTCACTTTGACATGAGGGGCCCTATATAAATATATATCTCGTAGCTTTGACAAAATGTTACTGTGTCTCACGCAAGAAAAAAATGGTGCATCCACTGCTCCCCACTAGCCAGTGTAGTGCTTGTGAATGTACCTCTTTAGACAACAAACTTCATAAAATGATGAGGCAGGTCTCATGAGATGTAAGATGAAGAACTGCTACTTAATATGCCTCAGGGAAATATTGCTGTGTGACGAGGGACCTGATGAACCTGTGGGGTTCTCAGTAGAGAAGATCTGCACCTTCAAGTTCCTTGACATAAAGAGAACCTTACATGGACCATTCACGCTGGTCACGTGGTGCAACATCATCTCTTCTATATCAAATGCCATCAAGGTAACTAAGAGTCTGGACTATAAATGGTTTTAACTAGCTTGTCTCATTAATCAGACTCATCATCATGTCCTCTGGTAATTCAGCACAGCGTCATCAGTACAGAATATTTTTGCTTCCTCTTATTATTATATTAGTGCTTCCTCCTGCCTGATTGCATTTAGACTTATTCGTGAGTTTTTTGTAAAATTAAATCTAAAGGCATTTTTACTTATTTTTACTCTGTGTGTGTTTTGCAGCAAACAGGGGTAAGCAGAGAGTTTAAGGGTATTTCCATCAATACGGATGGCGTTTTCAGGTCATCTGATGTTTCATCTTTTGAGATTTGTGTAACCCTAACACATCACTCATTTCTCAGAAAAACACTGAACCGTGTTTGGTCTTTATTTTGCTTTTCTGCCTCTTTCTTACTCTCCATCATGTAGGTCTCCAGTGCTTCTCCCTGGAGTAGAGACCACAGACAGCTGGACAGAATAAGGAGCCTTAACAAGAAGTGAATCAGGAACATCGTTTTGTTTTTTAATTGCAAGGGAGTCATATTGTCTTCTGGTTTACTTTCAGTGTTACTCATGTAACCATTATTAGTGAGTTACAGGTTAACATGTCTTAGGTTGAATGTATCCAGTATATAATTTGAGGGATTCACTATTTTCCTTGTAAACAATTATTCATGGGCCAACCAGTCAGTCATGTAATGTGCATAAGCAAAGGTTTTTGAAAATAATCTACATGAATAACTTTTGAAGGATGATTTTGTCACAAATTGTGACAATATCCCATATTTGATACATCGCCCTCCAGAAATATTGGCACCCCTGGGTAAAATATGTTAAAAGCCTTTAAATTATTATTTTATTAATTGCAAAAGCATAACCTCACTCTGAAAAAATTAGAAAAAAAGCAACCTTCAACTCAAGTAAAAAAAATAACCTGGCAACTCACATCTCTATTATCCACTATTATTTACGTTCTATATGCTACCATTGGGCATAGTTATAAGCAAACATGGTGTCAATTTTCACTGCTATGCAGATGACACCCAACTTTGCAATTCAGCCAAACATGAGGACAAATCCACATTAGGAAAAATTGAGGCCTGCGTAAGAGATGTTAACTGCTGGATGTCGCTAAACTTCCTCCAACTTAATAGTGACAAAACTGAGGTTCTCCTTCTGAGCCCAAAGGCCGCAAGACAGAAAATACCAGATCTAATGCTAAATCTGGCAGACTACCCCATTACACCTGGCTCAGTAGCCCAAAATCTTGGCATCCTACTGGACTATGAACCCCCACATCTACTATGATCACATGCTGGCTTCTTATTAGTTCCAATAATTAATAAGGTAACAGCAAGTAGAAGAGCCTTTTCTAATAAGATCCCCCAACTAACTGGACTGTGACACAGTCTCAATCTTTAAGTCTAGGTTTAACATTTACTTATTTAGTTTAGCAGTTGGTTGACAGTGTAGTGGATGGATGCCAATGTCTCAGGATGCTCCCACGTCTGTGTTAATTTCTGGTTCTGCCCTTTTAGCTGGGCTGTAATAATTTAATGCTGGAGTTGCTGTCACACTCTAGAAATGTTTAAATGTCCTCTGTCCCACATATAGTCCCATGCACAGCGAATCGCCCCTGTTTCTTTTCCAATTGGCTGCCCTCCTACCCGAGAAATATTGAGACGCGGAGAGACAAGCCTTTCCTGCTATCCCCCCTAAGCCAGCCACCTCCTGCCTACCCAGTTATGAGGAAGGATCAACCCACTGCCCTGGCTCCTCTCACCACCCCGAAGTCCCCCCTGCTATGGCTGTATTTCCACAGTCCTGGACTACTATTATTGACCATCAAGAAGTGTAGGGCTCTTAAGAATAAGATTTGAATTATTTATCATTCACATCACTTCTTCTTTTATGTATGTCTCTAATTCTCTAATATTGTTGTCAGAGTGTTGTCATGTTAACATCTATGTGTTGAATGAGCTAAACCCATATACGAGTTGAACCCCTCCCTCATTGGGTCTGGAGTGGTGGTGGTGTGATTTGTTCTGTTTTCAAGCACCAGGAAAATGCACACATGCATCAGTCCACTACAACCACAGTTTGCTGCATGAATTCCTGAACAGATGACGAACCACTTGCAGAAGGAAAACCACATTCCAAAACAAGGGACACCAGCCTTGAATTACTTCCTGCAGCACACCAATATTCCAGAGTTCAGAGCTATAATGAAGAAAAAAATATTTTCATAACAACCACATCCTAGGCCCCATACACTACCCAATTAAGCCAGCCTTAGATCAGCTGACTGATTCAACTTAAAACATAAATGTTTTTATATTCATAATTTGGAGAAGAGGTTGATCATGACAAGATCTCTGGGTATGTATGTCTTTGATCTGATGCAATCGTTTAGCCTACGTGTTCATATAACAAGAATAAAATGATTCTACACATTGTACATTCAGCAATTGCTACATTTTGTGATGTTTTGACAACATTGATCAGTAAGACTAACTGCTGAGGTCCCTCTCGAAGATAAAAATTTGTTGGTATATAGGCCCTCAACAGAGAGTCAACCTAAAGGTGATCATGGAAATGCTGTTAATTACATCTGTGATGTGATGTAAAATGTAGTTTTCCAATGTCTGTGAGCCTTGGGCATTAAAGGCAGAATGCAAAGACTCAAGAACACCTGAGGGTGTGAGAAGTCCTGAGAGGGATTGTGTTATTGTCATACTGTGATATGGACAAAAGCAAGCTGTATTGAGAGAAGAATCTCAGGGAGAAGTGCAATGTGTGGTGATGACTGTAAGATGTAAGATGACTGACTAGAGCCAGATTGTTTGTGGAGGTTGAGGTTTCAGCACCATGGACAGCAGGGACATGTGGCGTGAAGTGCTGCCAGAATAAACGTAACTCCTAGTTACAGATGGAATGATGAAGTCACAACAGAAGTTAATGGTAGTCTCTCCAGTCTAATACACTAACACACTGAAACAAAGCATTGCAATTTCTGGTTGTAAGTCCTTGTCGAAAGCATAGTGAAACATGAAAATACAATTGAGGGGATATTTTTGTTAAACGGGGTGCTAAAAAAATTGTATTATGCTAAGCAATGTTTTAATATATTGTCTAAGAACAATTTACAAACATTTTTCAGTTTGAGCTGACAATGTTGGTAACTTTGAAATTATTTTTGCTAGTTAGCTAGCTATCAAAATATTGATGCTACAAGCTAACAGAAATGACACAGCCATGTCTACTAAAATCACCAGCTACATGGGCAAATATTAAACTATTTACAATTCACTCATGCACTTACTCACTGTTCCTCTTATAGAATAATTTATTTAGTTCGTTTAATAGGGAATTGGCCAGTGAAACGCCCCCTCAGAATAAGGTTCCCAGAGTCAAGCACCACTGCCGTACCAGCAAAGAAGAGCGTCACACCGGTTGAGCACCAGAGTCTCTAAATCACGCGCAGTAGAAATGTTAATTGTTTACTCTTTAAATGTCGTGAGATGGAAACCATAACCAAACTACCCTAACTACTTCACAGAAGAACTATAAGAATTATTTACTGCACACACAAATCAACTTCATATCATTAAACATTGGAGCATTTTGTTATATTGTATTTTGTATTTTATAAAAAGAATAATCCACTCGAGGCCGTGCGCTATAGGGATTTTATACAAATTAGTTCCGACCTCACAATCTGATTGGTTTAGAAGTGTTCTAAGTGTTCTAGCGTTTGTGAGAACAACTGAACGCACTGGAACTGGCTCGAAATGAACAAAATAGAATTTGACAAAATGGGCTACAAAGTGTTTCATGGACTGGCTCTTACAAAATGACTTTAAGGTCAATTTGGGAACATTTGAAAAGGCTGAGCTAAACTTAATACTTAGGCAGTTATATGGCTCTATCTGCACTACAAAGGGTGAACTTTACAGTATCAGCAGCTGTCTTGTAGTTAATCATTATTTTATTTTTTAGGTAGACCAGGGAACTGTTCAGTTCACTTGTTGTGGAACTACTTTTTGGCGGAAGACACAGTCCGTATTAAAGCATATTCATTATGAATGTCTTGAATTTTCTTCATTTATTTTGTAACAAAAAATGATTTCGAACTAAATGTAGGCTTACTGTTGCCATGGTAATTAATCAATAGAACACATGAGCACTGTTCTGTTGATAAATTACTATGACAACAGTAAGCCTAAATTTAGTTCGAAATCAATTGTTGCGTCAAAAACGCGCCATATAAATGTTATTCACACGTGTATATCTACAAACAGAACTTTCTCACCTCTAAAGTTTGTACTTTTGATTAAGATTGTGTTTTCGATATGAGTTTTGATGACAACCACCTTTTGTACACAGGTATAGTGAGACTCCATTTCACGTATTCTTCTTTTGTAAAATGACAAATACAGGGTTGCCAACTTCTGGACTTCACTTGGAGTGAGATTTGAACTTGGAGGGGGGGTCGAGTGTAAATTATTGACGGGGTTGCGAACGTAAGTTGTTGACGGGTGGCGGGGTAAATTGTCACCGGGCGGGGTGTAAAATGGATACAAATTAAGTATTATATCGCGATCGATCGATCGCCAGTGGTTGGCGCCAGAGCGAACTAGTAACTCATTGAATCATATGGATCAGAGGTAGAGTCCTGCACCGGGTCGGGTAATATGCTGAAACGGGTGGGTTTTACACATACCGCAATTTTACGGGTGGGTATGCGGGCGGGTAAGTTAAATACGGGTGGGTAGCACATGAATATGTGGTCATTTTTAGTAGGCTTTTATTTGCTACGTAATGAACATAGTGTTACCTTTTGCCTGATTAGCGCCTCCCGATGGTGGTGGCGAAGCTCAGGGGAGCTTACTTATACCGTAGCTCCGTTGGCCAGAGCGGGCTGAACTTTACTCTTCACCCGTTCTGGGGTAATACCCAAACTTCGGTTCTTTTCCAGCGGAAACATGAGCAGAGGCTGGTTATAACGCAGTACCGGGCATTTATTGTAGCTTGCTTGGTGGTTACAAAGCTAAATGGGTGGCCGTGCTAGAACAAAGAAAAATGAGGAGAGAGAACTTAGCGTGCTGCTCCCAGCAGATAGGAAACTACTACCACTGTGAACCTATGCGATTTTATTTAGTTGTTATACTGGCATTTGTTCCCTCTCGTTTTGCATTGTGTTATGGTACCGGTTGGCTACATACATTTTCGTTTGCGTTTTACCAGTTGCTACTTTTAGATAGGAATAGCCTACTGTTCCTGCACCGCAACATTAGATTTTATTTTGTGTTGTACTGACGTTTTTTCAGAGGCGCATTGTAAAATAAAGTGCACTATAGCAATACTTTCGATTTGTGTGATTTTTCACGGGCACGGGTGGGTAATGGGTAAAATATTAACGGGTCCGGGCGGGTACAGATTTAACTTTGAACCACGGGTTCGCGGGTGGGTGGGTGCTGTACTCTGCGGATATGGGTGGGTGCGGGTCTCAAAAAACGGATCCGTGCAGGACTGTTCAGAGGTAAATAAACTAGATTTTTTTTCAGCATGAGAAATCGGATGTGTGGCGTGAGAGCGTGTGAAGACGGTTAAATGCGTGTGTCTCACGCTCAATGCGTGAGAGTTGGCAACCCTGCAAATAGTAATTCTTATCTATTAAAAAAAATAAGTGTCCTGAGAACTGTTGTAAGATGACTGGATATAATTTAAGAATCAATATAATTTGTGAACAGGAAATGGACTATTCATGGGTAACCCTGTCCAGAACATTCCAGTCCATCCTGTCAGAGCTGCTGGTAGGTTAACATTTCTTACGAAGCCTTAATAATAACATTACAAAGATCAAAACTGACTAAGAAACACATATCCTAAGATGCTAACTTTCAATGTAAATGTTTTAAAGTATATACGTTTGTATTCAACAATGCATCCACCTTAAATTTGTGAAAACACAATATTACAATGCCAGTATTTCTGTTGGATAGGACACATCCCAACATTTGGAGGTGTGGTTCCCCCACTGGTGTCTCCGTGGACGTATTATGGGAATTACCCACAACCAAACCTGATGGTTCTAGGAGGACTCCCCCACTCAGCCTTTGGCCAGAGTCAGCAGCTCCAGACCATGCCCAGCCCACAGAGCACTTTTGTCCCACTCAGGAAACAGGAGGAGAGCAGTACAGACCAGGCAAAGCGTAAAATAAGTTTTGATGTGTATGATCCTGGGAACTTTGAAGCCAGACTCAGAAAGATGATAGAGGAAGAAGGGTCCTGCAATTCACCTCAACATAAGAGATTAGGTCATAAAGACAATGACTGGACCACAGGAAAGGACGTCTCAGAACTCGGAGTCCCTAAGACGTCAGTGATGGTGGGAGACCCTGAATCATCACATGCACACAGCAAGAGGAAGAGGAAGGCCAGCAGCCAAGAGAACAACAGAGAAGATTTGAGATGTGAGAGTAAGAGTCCAGTAGAACATGAGAGGAAAGATGCAGGGAAGAGGCAGATTAGTAAGAGAAAGAAAGAGAAAGGTGCCAATAATAAGAATGAGAGTAAAAAAAAGAGGGCAGATGCTGAACAGGCTGTTGCCAGGACCATCCAGGGAAAGGGAAAAAACAGGAAACAGGTCACCTCAGGAACATCCGCTGCCACAAACGCTGGGCCCACTGAGGTGAGCCAGACAAGTAGAAAGAAACTTGTTCAACAATTGACGCAGTCCATCCAGGTTTTCCATGAGCTTGGACCCAAACCAAGTAAAGGTGACTCAGGTGACAAAAAAGGCAAGAACCTGCAGACACCAACATCATGGAGAACTTGTGCGGTAAAGGACTCACCTGGACTGGGAGGCATGCATGAGGAGAGCACTCAAAAAAACACAGCACAGGAGAGAGCTACACCCTCTCCGGCAGGAGAGCTTCCAATATGCTCGAAGCAACTGCATCTCTCAAACCGAGCTGTTCGGGGGAGGCCAAATATTTCCAAGATCGTGGCCTTCACAAGAAAATTGAAGAACAGACTGAGAAAAAATCTCCAGAATCAGTTCGTCCGACGCATCAGGACGCGGCCCTTTCCAAAGTCACACAGCAAGACCACTTCAGCCACTGACTGCTCCATCATTGTTGTTCCCAATCAGGGAGAAGAGAAAGACACCACAAAGTCCACCACACTGCAGCAGAAGGTGGAGGAGAAAAAGACCACAAAGTCCATCACACTGCAGCAGAAGGTGGAGGAGACAGAGACCACGAGGTTGACCACATTGCAGCAGAATGAAGCCAACGGGGTCCCCCTTAAGAGCCTGCAGCACAACACCTCCCCTACCAGAGATGACTGGTCTTTAATGGGCTTCATGAACCGCATGGGCCTAAAGACCAGGAATCAGTAACTCCAGGAGTGACTTCACCTTCTATACGCAAGAGTAAGTGGAAAAAAATGGGGGCAGACAGCTGCTTTGTTATGACCAATGTAGTTCTTACAACTAACATTTCTCTCATCCTACACATACTAAGACTTTCTCATACTTTGTATTAGCGGCATAATTCAAGGATGTCTTTTCAACACTAGAAGGTGCTATTTATATGGCTGTATTATTAGCAGCGTAACAGTCAAAGGCTGCTTATATAAAAACTCCCCCCTTCCAGTATCTTACTTTTTGATTCGTTGTCACCCTGTGACCACAGCAATGGCAGAGAGGGCAGTTACGCAGCTGACCTCGGAGGACAAGACCGAGCAGAAGATCCAGTTACGGCGACCCAAGATCGAGAGGCTGAAGCTTCGTGGCCAAGGCCTTTCTCCGCCCCTCCCGGCCCTGTCGCCTAGCACCAAACTGCCCGCCCTCAAACTGCCCGCCCTCAAGCTGTGAGCACCATCCACATCAATTCCACAGCTTCAGATGTGGACGCCAGAATTGTCTTTTTATTATTGTTCTTTTTTTATTGTATAATAAAAACAGTGCTTGCAATGGTATGATTTTGGTACAGTTTATTTCTAGATTGCAGATTGCAAACTGGATTTCTAGACATTCTTATACTGAAATATGTAAATATACAGAATTTATAAATAAAGGCAAGTCTAATTTATATATAATATATAAAAATATAATATCTAATATATAAAAATGTATAATTAATATTAATTCTAACAATAAAGGAATGTTCTAAATAATAAAATAGTACGAATTTCAGTAAATAGTGCATATTTACTCTCGGAAACGAGAACCAGCAGGCTTGCCTGAAACGCTACTCCCACATGACGACAAGCTCAATTTAGGAAAAATTGAGGCCTGTGTAAGAGATATTAAAAGCTGGATGTCTCTAAACTTCCTCCAACTTAATGAGAACAAGACAGAAGTTCTCCTCCTGGGCCCTAAGGCCTCAAGACAGAAAATTCCAGATCTAGTGCTTAATCTCGCAGACTACCCCATAAGGTATGAACCATTTTAGGACAGTTCCTGAGAGTCCAACCCAGTTCTCAAGTCTATCTATGAGAATTTTGTGGTCAATGGTGTCAAAGGCAGCGCTGAGATCGAGCAGTAGTAGAACAGACATGTTTCCTGAGTCTATTTACCCGAATGTCATTGATAACCTAATGAGTGCAGTCACAGTACTATGATTAGGTCGGAAGCCAGACTGAAATTGGTCTAGACAGCTATTTGTGGACAGAAAGTGCATAATTAGCTTGAAGGGTAGATTAAAAATTGGTCTATAATTATTCAACAAGTTTGCATCTAGAGTTTTCTTTTTCAAGATAGGCTTCACAACTGCAGTTTTTAATGCACTCGGAAATACACCTGACATGAGTGAAGAATTTACTATTGTCGTAGAAATTTTCTGGAAATGGATGAGGACTCAGACGTGGTTAAATGATTAATTTATTACAAAAATATAAATATATATAAATAGGACAAAGACAGACACAGACACGAGAGTCTCATTCAAGCATGACAACTCTGAAGGCAGGGGGGCAGTCCCCCTGCTTATATACAATCTTAAACACAATTCAGCAGTTCTAACAGCAGGTTATCTTTAGCACAGCATGTTCCAAAACATAAGCGTCCAGCAGGCTACTTTGTCTCACATGTGTGTATCTCCTAATATGGACTTCCCTAGAGTTAGCGGAAGCAACTGATGTATCAGTTGAACACAGAGAAAGCTAAATGACCCAAGACTAGTAGCCTAGTGACTACCAGTTAACAGAGTGCTCTTACCCTCAGCACTCTCCCTGACCTGGGTCACAGTATAGCACACATGCATAATATGAACTGAACATAAGTACATGATTACACTGAAACACACTACTTCATTATTGTAGTCCTTCTGCTTAGTCAGAATGGACATGTCCTAAATCATAAAGTTCATAATGATCTCTTATAATAACTAAACATGATCTAATCAATGATGATTAGTCAATAATAAATAATTTCTGTCACACTATTTGAAGAATGTTCATTGATATTGCGGAAAAGACATTCTTTAAAAACTTGGTTGGTCATTACCATTATCAAGGCTGCAAGTGGATGATTTGAGATGACTCACTGTATCAATTAAACCTTCTTCATTAATAGTACTAAACTGGGACATGTTGAACATTTTGCGTGGTTTTGGACAGAGTTGTATAATCCAGGTTCAGAAAGTAAAAATCCTCACCAGGATTTTGCTCAAGCTTGATAGATTTTTTTAATTAGTGCAATCCATGTAAAATTAGTGGAATCAACACAATCCAGGAAGCCTGAGCAAAATCCTGGTGAGGACTTTTACTTTCTGAACCTGGATTATACAACTCTGGTTTTGGAGAGAAAATTGGCTCATTGGTGGATGTAGGCGTACAGATGGCTTGTCTGGTATTGTGGATTTTAGTATTAAAGAATTTTGCAAACTCATTACATCTCTCAATTGAAACTAGCTCAGGGGTCATATATGTAGGTGGGTTTGTTAGTCTGTCAACCATAGTGAAAAGCACTTTGCTATTGTTAATAATGCTAGAGAAGAAGGATTGTCTAGCTTTGCACATTATTTTATTGTAATCACGCAGCCTATCTTTGAAAATCTCTGTACGTGAAGGTTGGTTTTACGCCATCTGAGCTCAGCCTTTCTGCATTCTCTTTTTTGGTGCTGAACTGCAGGATCATTTCTCCATGGAGCTTTCTGCTTACATTGCATGGTTTTAACTCTAACTGGTGCAATCTGATCCAAAATACTGGCAGTTTTTGAGTTGAAACTATCCAGCAGAGTATCAACAGAGCCTGATAGTTGGCAAGGTGCAGAGCACACTTTGGTAACAAAAAGTGCAGATGTCCTTTCATTTATCTGTCTTTTCTTTAACCTAACCTGCCTGGCATTGCTATGGATTGAAATCCACATTTCAAAAAATACACAGTAGTGATCAGCAGAGGTGGGACCAAGTCAGTGTTTTGCAAGTCTCAAGTAAGTCCAAGTCTTTATACCTCAAGTCCCGAGTCAAGTCTCAAGCAAAGACACTCAAGTCAAGTCAAGTCTCGAGTCAAGACAGGCAATAGTCAAGTCAAGTCCCAAGTCTGAAACTTGGAATTTCAAGTCCTTTCGAGTCTTTTTTTTTTTTTTTACCAATGTTGCAGGTATATTTTAAATGTAAATAACAGACATGCGTTCTTTTTAAAATCTGTATTCTCCTCAAATCTTGATAAAACATGTGCAACTGAAAACACGAAGTATAAAAAAATTTAAAATTACACCTCTTTATTGCACAGTTCAATTTGTTAAACTTAGCTGCAAAAATATTCATACTTTAAACTACAATTTTCCAGAAATAAATATTCTGTGAAAAAGTCATAAGTAGAACTCCATGTTTAAATAAAAAGTGCTGATATTTTCACAGTACAATACAAAGAACCATAACAGCATTTTCCCTCTCTTCTCTTATCTGGTTTCTTGGAGAACATGTGTGAGTGACACAAGACAAACAAATATAAGAACTGAACAATTAACAGGAACCTGCAACTTTAGACATTTCAGTAAACTATTCTGCATTGCATTTGCTGGTCAAAAGTCTGTATGTCATTTGTGCACGATGAATGATGTCCCCATAGCTGAAAACTCGCTCCACTTTTGTCAATATATTTTTTTCTCGACGTAGATGTCTTCAAATACACAATCCATGCTGAGATAGAACTGGATATTATGATGGTGACAGAGAGAGGCTCTCTTCCCCGAGTTCAGATACAGAACCCAGGGTTGCCAACTCTCACGCATTGAGCGTGAGCCACACGCATTTGACAGTCTTCACACGCTCTCACGCCACACATCCGATTTCTCACGCCGGAAAAATTCTAGTTTATTTACCTCTGATCCACATCTATGATTCAATGAGTTACTAGTTCGCTCTGGCACCAACCACTGGCGATCGATCGATCGCGATATAATACTTAATTTGTGTCCATTTTACACCCCGCCCGGTAAAAATTTACGTTCGCCAACCCCCCATTTGATTGGTTGTGCTGCAGCTCATGCACACACACACACGTACAGAGTGTGGAAAAGCAGAGGACTGGTCTGCGTCAGAAGGACGGAAATGAAATTAATGGGGCGCACTTTATAAATATTAATATGCGTTTTAAAATTTAGATTTGGGGTAAAAAAAATCAAGTCTTTGCAAGTAAACAGGTTCAAGTCCAATTCAAGTCCCAAGTTATTGGTGTAAAAGTCCAAGTCAAGTCTAAGTCTCTGAATATTTTTTCAAGTCAAGTCAAAAGTCTTAATATTAATGACTCGAGTCTGACTCGAGTCCAAGTCATGTGACTCGAGTCCCCACCTCTGGTGATCAGACAATGCAACATCCTTAATACAGGCTGAAATGTTAAGACCCTTTGAGATAACCACATCCAAAGTGTGACCATGGCAGTGCGTGCTTCCAGACACATGCTGAGAAAGTTCAAAAGATTCAAGTACATCATAGAATTCTTTGGCATAACTATTATTGGGATTATCAATATGAATGTTAAAATCACCAGCAATAACAAAATGATCAAATTCAGTAGAAATAAAAGATAACATATCTGTGAAATCATCAATAAAATTAGCATTGTACCCAGGAGGCCTGTAGACAGTTACTAGTAATATTCTTTGTACCCCTTTTAAAATTGCACTCAAATATTCAAAAGATGTGAAATCGCCAAGTGGTAACTGTTTGCATTGGAAAGTATCATTAAACAGCATTGCTACACCTCCCCCTTTCTTGCCATTGTGAGAAACATTTAAAAAGTTAAAGTTTGGTGGAGCCGACTCAGTTAGCACAATATCAGCACTATATGAATTTAACTATGTGTCTTTTAAAAGCATGAAATCAAGCCCATAAGATGTAGTTAAATCATTAATTAGATAAGACTTGTTTGTAATAGATCTGATATTTAGTAGAGCTAACTTAATAACCTGTACATTTTGGTTCAGAGACTGAGATACTTCCAACATACTGTAGGTTGGATGTATTCACAGTATCTGACATAAACTTGTTCTTTCTGCTTCTGATCAGAACTGGAATGGGAGAGATAATTGGGACACAGGGTCCATGCTTGTTTTGAAAATATGTACAGCTGATATCAACACTGTAGCAGCACGGACCCAAAAGATGTAAATTTTCCTTTACGGTGGTGGAGGGTGGGTGGAGCTCCTGCTGGTGATGAGCTCGCGAGCAGAGCTGTCTATTTGGTGGATTATGAGCTTGTTTTTTACTTTGAGGTTGTGGGGGAGATTTGTTTATTAAGGACTGTGGGGGAGAAGTTGAGGTGATTTTCCGCTGTACCTGAGGACTCGCTGACAGTGAAAGCGTCAGTCTTGTCCCTACAGATACAAGCTTCTCCATGGTTTCTGGGAAGTTCAGGTGAGGTGATGATGAGATGGAGGATGGTGTGGATTGTCTATTCGGTTGTGGTGTTTCTGGCAGCTGATACAGCACATGGCTCCCATCTGATAACTCCGCATCCTCTGTGGAGGGAGGATGTTGTGTCTCTGTAGTGGCGACGGTGTCCTTGGGTGTTAACGCTGACATTTCTTCACCAGTTGAAACAGAGAAGTTACACAGAGAGAAAATAAAGTTTTCTGACAGGAGATTGACACCCCTCTTGTTAGTTTGCAGTCCATCTCGATTGAAGAATTCTCTCTTCCCAAAAAACAGATTGAAGTTGTCAATGAAGTTCAGTCCATTTGACCTGCTGGTTTTCTGCAGCCAAACATTTAATGCCAGTAGCCTTGAGAACATATTGCAGCCCCCTGCAGGCACAGGGCCACTGATGAATACCTGACTTAATGCCGGAGTTGCTGCCACACTCCAGAAATGTTTATAATCTCATCTGTCCTGTGTATGTCCTTATACAGAGCTAATTTTCCCTGTTTTATTTTCTCGAGGAACACAGATGAGGAGAGACAAGCCTTTTCCAGAGATCCATCCTGGGCCAGCCACCTCCTGCCTAACCGGATATGCCTACACCAAAATGGACATTATCCCTTACAGGTCTAAATTGTTCTTCTGTGTAAATTGTTGTCATTGGCATGGTGACTGGCGTCGGCCCAAAAGAGTATTTTCAAGTGTCCAATACTCATCTCTGTCACACACACATCACCAATAAATGTAACAATTCAGCATAAAATAAAAAAACAGGAAATACTAAGGCCAGCAAAATGGTGGTGGATCCTCCGTGGTGGTGGTGCCATCACCGTTTCCTAGCAACAGACGTCACGCCACACACCCGTCCCACAAAAAAATGTCTTCTGCTACACACTCCACCACGTCCCCAGAAACGAAAGCTTATGTAGAGATGCAAATGTGAGTGGGAAGAGGCACATTGATGACTGAATAGCATCATTTAAGGCAAATTAAGATGAATTTAAGGCAAATTGAAAGGTTTGTAAAATATTGACACTGATATGGTACAGATCATTGTTATTACTGATTCAGTTTCCTATTGAAACTACTATTGAAAGAACAAATCATGTCAATAGATTAAATCTAAACCTCTGTTTAACTGTTTGAATGATCTGATTCAATTTAATTAAGAATTTGTCATCTCACTCATTCTCTCCAGGTTACCGCAGCACCACACAGTCACAACCTCAGTTACAACAGTGCTGACGGTGCACATAAACTGCATCAAAATATTCTTTAAGATTCAAAATTTAGGGAGAACAAAGGCAGAGGCAGTGGTTAAAGATGTCCTTGCTCCAAAGGCAGTGGGTGATGTTGTGAAGGCCCTAACATCAGATAAATCCTGACCATTCTCATTACACACAGATGCATCAAATAAAAGCAACAGGAAGATGTTTCCCCTCGCTGTTCAATATTTCAGTCCAGAATGTGGGATCACCAACAAAATGTTTGATTTCATGGAGAATCCAGATGAGTCTGCTGCTGGGATTGTAGCTCTGATAGACTGTGCATCAGACTCTGGAACAGCTGAGCTGATTTCTACCTCACAAACTATCTCTGGACTCGTTCTCGCCCCCTACTGTGCAATTTTCCTTTGCACATTTATTTGAGACACCTACAGCTATATACATATTTACAACCTGCGTTCATGGAAAGAAATAAAACAGTATTAAATTGAGTCCTCTTAATCAGAGTTTAAAGATCGGTGACTGCAAAGTCACATAGATCCCGTCATCACATACATTACGAGCCTGCTCTCTCAGGCTCGTCCCCCCTCTGCCTAGTTACACCCCATTATATTCTATAAGCCCCTCCCCAAGAACATTCCATTCATGATACATTGTTTGAAAAAATAACTGTTTTGCACAATTTCTTGCATGTGCTGGCACTCTGTATCTCCAGGGTAGTTAATTTTGCGATGTAGTGCAGCCTTAAATTGTGAAATACAGAGACAACAAATGACAGGAGCATGAAATTATGGTTCTCGATTTCGAATTGGGTTTCTGCAATGTGCTCCCCGAGTAAAAACACATCTTCAGAACCAATCTCAGCCTGAACGAACTGGTTGACAAAGGACACACTGACACCTGTTGATTTTTGGCGTATCACACGCTCTGCTGCTCTGACCACCTTCACTGTTCCATCTGAGGGGATCATCAGACCACCATTGTTTTTAAATTGAAGCAGGTGGTAGCTCTGGTCAAAGGATGAGGGTACAGCAGCTTTGACAAGGCTTGCACGGCACACCTCACAGGACAGTTTTTTCAGAATTTTTCAGACAACAAACCCTGAAATGTAGACCAGGGCATTGTCCACAAGACCACCAAAGCAGGTGGGCAGGTAACTGTGGTCACATATCACTGCAGAAATGTTTGCAGATGGGGACGGGAGCTCTTCATCTACCATTAAAGCAGAGTGCATGTCTGCAGCCGATAGTGATACAGTCTCATCTTGTGCTGCCACGTTGCCTGACGCACTTGGTGAGACACCACAGCGCACCATCAGACGATGGAAAACGCCCTGGAACTGCCCTGCAGTGGGACTGTTATTCCAGCCTCCTAAAAAAATCTAAAACATTTGCACACTTAGATTACAGAGATATTTAATGAGGACACTCATAGTCATCAAAGACACATCTTCTGAGGGTAAGTATGGAAACTGTATAACCATGTTTCTTCCACAGGTAGGCTATAAAAACAAATGCATAGGTGTCTGAAGAGGTCTATAATATTGTAAACAAGTGATGTATATTCTCTACTAGAATGCCCACCCAGATGGTACCAATATCCGCTCTGGCTCACGGACTGAAAAGATTAATTATAATGTGAAATTTCTACCTGATGCCCTGACAGAATGGAACAAAAGTTCCAAGTGATCCTGACTGAAGCGGTATGTGCAGACATAATGCTGGACTTGGAATTTTTTGTGTTCCTTGTTGCTACAGGCTAAAATATAAGAAACTTAAAACAACTTCCATAAAACATTTGAATTAGTATACCACATTGTAACATTGTATTGTAATACACAATACATCACTAACCCCTAAACATGCAGAAAGAACAAAAAGTAAAAACATGTTTTTACCTTTTAGCAAAGTATGATATTGACTTTTGTTTCACATATGTATCATAAATACATCTAAGTACATTACAAATACGTGCTTTCATGATGTGTGTGTGTGTGTGCGCGCGCGTGTGTGTGTGTGTGTGTGTATATATATATATATATATATATATATATATATATATATATATATATATATATATATATATATATACAGTCATACCCCTGTCAAATTTTGACTTAAATTTACTTTTATTTAACCAGAAATTATATTTTTGACTGGAAATCTCCCAGGAGATAATACGATGATGTACAAGAGGCATCATTGTGGGGAAAAAAAATTCTCAGCTTTTATTCACATTTGAACAAAAAGTAGCATGTCCAAAATTATTCAGACCCTTCTCAATAATTAATAGAAAAGCCTTTATTTACAGCAATCAAACACTTCCTGTAATTGCTGACCAGCTTTTTGCATGTCTCCACTGGTATATTTGTCCATTCATCTTTAGTGATGAGCTCCAACTCTTTGAGGTTGGAGGGTCTCCTTGCCATCACCCTGGGCCCGTATTTATCAAACTTCTTAGAATTACTCCTAAGAATGCTGCTAAGAATTGACTTATGTCTAAAATAATTCTGAGTTAAAAGCTGAGACTAAAAGTTAGTTATCAAGCCTCTCAGTCTCACTTTAAGCGAAGTGTAGGAGCAATTCGTAAGTGTCAGTCTCAGAGCTGATTTACGACACCTGGCTGTACCGCAAAGCTGATCCTGGATGACGTCGTTTCAAAACTCCCTGCAAGAACCAATCACTGGATCGGATTTCATGTTCAAGAATATTTCCTAAGAAATGTCAAGATAAAATTCAGAAAATGTTGAAATACCTTCACATTTAACTTAATAATGTTGCAGTCATGATTTTTGTGAAATATTTACATAGTTAATAAATAATCTTTATAAAAAAATTGTTTCCTTCTTTCTTTTGTTATTCATATATTTTCTCAGATTTATTTTGGATACTGCATACATTCTAACCGAATCACATTCAGGCGGAAGACCACCGGGCAAGCCTCTTAGCGCAGTTTGTGAGGTGGTGCAGCGTGTCATGGGGGAAGACACTGTGGTGATATGTGGAATGGATCCTGCATTAATGAAATTCTAAAGCATATCTCAAAGACAATGTTTTTAAAATTTATTTAGATTTGCACACAAACACTGTGATGCTAATAAAATAATTGCATCCGTCTGTGCAACTGCTGTGCGGTCACTAAATCAATGTATGATCTGAAAGAATTGTTTGTCTATGTTTGTATATTGTAGTTGTATTTATGCATTTGTTTTTTCTTTTGACACAGAGATGTGAGTATGTTATGCTGTACCGGAAGCAAATTCCACCAACTTGTTGTGTGGTCATTAATAATAAATGAATGAATGAATGTCAGTAATAAAGCTCGTGCTCCCGACCCTGCTGGCTTGAGCGCAGATTCTCCATCTGCCCCTCCCTCTCTGACAGCGCTTCCAAACACCACCAGTCATGAATGGCCGGAGGAAAAGTGAGCGTCTGAAGGAAGTCTGGCAGAGGACTCACTCCCAAATGACATACAATAACTGACAAGGCAGAAGTCAAAGCTTAAAATTAAAGTATGAAAATCGCAGCATGAATATTACACTCTTGCACGAAAAAAAGAAAAAAAAATTTAACCCATGCTTATCTTAATGCCTAATTATTGTGCACATTTGTGCATTGTGCATATTTATGTGCATATTTATATATCTATAAAATTGAAATGTGTACCTAAAATGAAGGTTCGCACGCGTCTCTGTCTTCTCAGTGCCATCTCAGCCCCCTAGTGGCAACTCTTAACGACTTATGAGTCCTCTGGAGCAGTCTTAACTTTTCGGGAGAGTAAGAGTGATTCTTATACTTGAGAGTTTTGATAACTGGCACTTACACTTAACTCTGTGAGTAGGAGTAAATCTAAGAATTTTTCAGCACTTAAGTCCAAAATTCCACTCTAAGAAGTTTGATAAATACGGGCCCTGATCTTTAGCTCCCTCCACAGCAGGGATGTCAAAGTCAAATACACCGAGGGCCAAAAAAACTAATTTGCTACAAGCCGAGGGCCGGACTGGTTCAATGTTTATTAAAACATATTAAAATGATTGCACATAGCCTATTGAACCAAGACCTAACACAGTGTATATTATTTAATGCTTAAATGAATAAAGCAATATTTTCTTATGGATCTGTCAGTAATTTCAAGTGAAAATATTTTTCAACAAGCAAACATGAATAAAGTAATAAAGGTTTGAAAAGTGCTGGAATTTAAGCTAAAGTACTTGAAAATGCTTGAAATTGTAACTACTTCGTTTCACAACAAATAGCTATCTGACTGAACAGAGAACGTGAAGACGTTAATATTGGGAGTTTTGAAAATAAACAACCATTAAATAATGTGAATAAAAAGCGAATTATTTCAAATCATTTTGAGTATATGTATAAATATTTAACTTAAGTTTAACGTGCTGGGAAATATTGAAATGGACCTTGAAAGTGACGTACAAGTGCATTAATTCCACCTTATAAAGGTGTATGAACCCTGCAAACATGACTCTATTCATTGCGCTGAGGCGCGGCGCGCGCAAAGTACAAAATTCGAGAGATGCACGACCTCGCGAATCGACAGCGCGCGAGACGCTCGCGCACAAGCTGAGCCACTGCAATTACGTTATTTTCGCCGCGCTGACCCTCGCCGCTTGTGCGCGCTGCAGTGACTTCGCGGGCTACCGTTGCATTGTGGGGAATGTAGTGTTTATGCGTGCAAAACACCAGCGGGCGGCTGTGGCCTGCGGGCCGGTTCTAATAGTAATTAAATATCATCCAGGGGGCCATAGATAATCAATTCACGGGCCGGATCTGGCCCGCGGGCCTTGACTTTGACATATGTGCTCCACAGATTTGTTGGTATGGGAGGAGTGAGGTAGTTACAGGCTGCAGTGTGCCTGTAATCAGGCATGTGATAAGGGCACCATGGGGTCCTTGCAGCAATAGCGTGGCTAAGCTAAGCAGCACAACGGGACGACAGGGTTGGAGCGTGAGCTCGACTTTACGGAGTGTTCGCTGTTGTAAGGTACGGTGCATTTTTACTCATGTATTCTGCTTTTAAATGTGAGACTAGTGTCCAGTACTAAGTGTTTAGTCCTGCTCTTATAGCGAGGGACAGGCCCAGACGAGGCGCCTCCTGCTGCAGTACTATTGTGGGAGCAGAACTGAGTCATTAGTAGTTTTGACGGGGTTAAAGCAGGTATGTTTCACTTGTATACGGAGTTTTATGGGTTGGGGATTTAGTTAAGCTACATAACTGGAGTGCAACCTTTAGCTTTGCTCTCTAACCACCTGTGCCTTTTAGTTTGCTTAGCTAGCCCCTGTAGCTTCTTGGCCTTAGGCGCTAACCACCTACAGCTTCTATCTTTGGCTGGTATATAATGCTTAGTTATTGCTGCTGCTCCTTTATAAGTTTAGTTTAGACTTGATAAAGACGAGCTTTGGTTCAGAGCGCCGATTTTGGATTAAGAAAATGTTAATGTTGTGGATATTACAACTTGTGTTTGTTTCCCATCATTTTTGTCCCATGAGCCTGATATCATGTTAACCCTTTGAGTTGGTATGTTTTGATAGCTTGCCAACCTTGATGATGATGTTTGGTGAATATGTATGGAAGGTAACCTGTCCTCCTTTTGTATGTATTTTAGATTGATCCAGCAACTGATTGCTGGCTGCTTTTCTCCACCAAGCTTATAATAGTTTTGGATTTTTCATTATAGTTTAGTTTTTATTTCATTGAGATATTTTTCTCTAATTCAGTTCGTTTTAATTAGTTTTTAGAGCATGTTTGCTTTTTTTTAATTAGTTTTAATTATTAAATTTTTTGATAAGAGCCTTTTATTATCCCACATGGGGAAATTGTGGTGTTACAGCAGCTTAGAGAACATACAAAAAAGGTAGAAAAATTGCTTCGCAAGTTTGAACATATATTAAAGGTGAAAAAAAATATGTAAAGAAGAAATTATGAAAAAAGTCTTTATATGGTAATATTGCAGTTCTTTAGAATGTTGCACAAAGTTCCGTAAAATTTTACTGAGTTATGAAAAAAAAATTGTATACATCATTTCCAATGATTGTTTATATTTTTTGTTTTGGGGCAGTGCTGGTTGTATAACCTGACAGCAGAAAGAAGAAACGAGCTACGATGTCTTTCCATTGAGCAACGTAGATCCACTACTCCACTCTACAACCCCCCCCCCAACCACACACACACACTGAGGTTTGTGCTTTCATATATTTTATTTTAATATTCAGGTTTGTTGATTTTATGAAGTTGGGGGACCAATTGGATTTGGGATTTTCATTTGTGGGTGTTCACTAGTGTCCTGTGTGCAGTGCAATATAGGGTGGGATTGCTGACTGTCCCGAGTTGGTCTCCCAGATGTCATAATTGAACAAGTCTTTGAAGGAATTTTATTTTAATCAGAATAAAAAGTGTTTCCTATTTTACTGCAACTCTCAGAAACCTTAATAAAGCTTTTGTATGTTTCCAAAACCCGTGTTTTTATCATTTCCCTCGGAGCTCCTCTTTGCTCCATTTGTAAACCAAGGGGTGGTGTAGTCTGGCTCTACATAGGGGGTGCCACATATAAATGGTAAAATAACCAAAATTATTGTTCAGTCTTAATTGTGAAAGGTGATCCCACGCGATCTGATTTCGATACTGCGCCGATTATAGCAACCGTAGGCTGCACAAAATACCGGTATAATTGCTCTCTGTGCATTAGGTCTGGTGAGCCTTCAGTGAGGAGACCAGAGATGGGGACTCGAGTTTGGGACTCGGACTCGAGTCGCACTTAAGTCGCATATACAGTGACTTCAGACTCGACTTTGACTTGCATTCAAAAGACTTGCGACTCGACTTGGACTCGTGATTTGAGACTCGTGAACAATCTTTTATTTGTAATGTTCTTTTGTGTTTCATTTGACAACCTTTTCTCCGCCTGTGTGTATGCTTTTTACTTCCCGCTGACGTAACATTTTCGTCATTTTTTTCGACGGTTGCGACGCGTCAAGTATTTCGCAAGTGACCGTTGCGCGCGACTCCGCACACCTCAAACCTGGCGCAAAACATCGCGATCATGGCGGCGTTGGTGAGGACGCTCGCTTCTGTTCCACCATTCATAATAAGTTTTGGGTACAAAACAAGTACAAGTAGCAAATAGAAGAGCAGCAAACTGCAGCGTGTGTGGCATAAAAATACAGGACGCTGGTTCCACCACATCTAATTTTATTCGCCACATGAAAACCCACCTGGAAAGGTTAGTCACTGCCTGAAAGGTTATTAGCAATATTGCAATATTGGTATTGACTTGCCACCAGTGGTGGCAGTAGAGAGGGTGTTCAGTCATGGAGGTCTCGTAATGCGCCCTCACCGAGCCAGGATAAGTGCAAGTACCCTGTCAATTCTGATCTTTTAAAAATGTAATGCGTTAGTTGCATAAACAGTTTCCTTGTATTGGAAACTGAAAGACACCTTGAAGTTCAAATAGATTGTGTTTGATCCAGTTCATTAGGAGACAAATAGTTGTTGCTGCAGGGCTTTTTATGTCAATCATTATTATTGTAAAATTTGAATTCTGTTTTTAATTTTTATTTTATAATCACTAATTTGGTTGCTATTTTCTTTATATGCAGACCTTTCATATATATATAGTTAAAATGTGATTTTTTTTTTTATTTCACAGCCCTCCTTTATCTTTTAGAACAAAATATAGCAGATGTTCTACTGAAAGAAGAGAATATTGTATCCAGAAAAATGACAATTTTGTAAGAAAAATACTTTTTGGAGAAAAATACGGATACAAAATTTATCTGGAAAACATTTGTGTGTTCATTAACTAGTTTAAGCTATTATACATCGGAAGTGTCATAAAAGACCATTACAACTATACAGTGATTTGCGACTACAGTGTCACTCAAATATTTGGGACTTGACTTGGACTTGAGAACAAAGACTTGAGACTTGACTTGGACTTGAGGTCAAAGACTTGAGACTTGACTTGGACTTGAGGTCAAAGACTTGAGACTTGACTTGGACTTGCAAAAAATGACTTGTGAGCATCTCTGGAGGAGACCCATCCAATATGGCGGCGACGCTCGATTACGCTCCAGCCCGTAATGAGGTGTCTATGTATATTATGTCTATGGATGGTGCTCAGTCACTAGGGTCTGTCCTCTCTTCCCATTTTTATTTACATCCCGCTCTGTAAATACGGGGCGGGGTCAGTCAGCGGCGGCTTTGCGCATGCGCAGATCGTTTGCTGTGTGGATTTGCTTTCTGTGAGACTGCACTGTGACTGAGTCTGTCGCTGAGGACACTAACTGAATAGCATGAGGATTCATCTCAGTTTCCAATAACACCACAAGTTGCTAGCTTTGTCGCTAGTCACTTTTTTTTAGTCGCTAGAGGGTCTGAAAAGTCGCTAGGCTGGCAACACCGCCCCAGGGGGCTGTGGATCCCGGTAGAGAGGACGCTGTGTGCAGTTGGCTGCCGCTTCTCGCCGGTGTGTGATTGGTCGTATAAGACTTGTACCTGTGTTAAAATTGCAAAACGACCTTGGGTATGTTGCGCTATATAAATTGAACATTCATTCATTCAATCCTTTGCCCCTCCCCCTCCCAGGAAATTGCCATCCCAGTGGTTACTGGAAATGAACATAGTCATGAAATCTTTCTGTTTGGATTCATACCTTTTTAATAAACAGAAAAGATATAATTATAAACATAATATAAGCATTGGTGTATTCCATGAGTCACTTGGTTTTGACTAGTGTTTTTACATAATTAAAAAGCATGAGAGTCTCATCTAGAACAAGAACTCTGAGGAGAGGGCATCCTTATCTCCATATATACTGTTCTCACATGTTTACAGTACATTTGGGCACACTGAGAAACAGGGGGGAGACATATCTGTTGTACACAAGCAGTCCTGACACAGGTTACAATATACACACATACACGATACACACAGTGCATGATTACATACCGAATCTCACTATTCAGTCCTTCTGCTAATCAGAAAGAAATGTACTAAATAATAATGTTCTTTTGTAATCTTAAATAAAATAAGCAAAACGGCAAAATTTCTCTGACACTAGCAAGCATGTCCAGTAAAAAAAAAAAAAACTATTCCAAAAGTCTCAGAATGGAAACCTCCTTTGCTTGACTCAAAATGACAACTAATAATTGATCATTAATTATCATATTAATCAGCATTAATCATATTAATGCTAATATGTACAGCACAGCTCTCTGACCTGTAGGACATCACCCACCTAGTGCACAGGGGCATAGCACTTATTACACACTATAAAGGCCAATGTTGAACATATAACTAAACTAAACACAACTAATCACCTGACAAATAATGAACAGTGACACAAACATATAAATTAGATTTACAGCATTTAATGTTCACTCTTATCCATCAGGGCTTAAAGAATTGCATTGCCATTTCTGCAAAACATTTCTCTATAGGGCAGGGCTATTCAACTGGCGGCCCACAGGCCAGAACCGGCCCATCTCCCCATTAATAATAATAAATATTTGATAAACCGCCATAAAAATAAATTAACATTATATTTGCAACATTTTACGACACTGATGAAATTAACGTACAAATTTACGTTGTAGTGTTTTCTTCAATTTTACATCCACTCTGAGTTTGTTTGCATTTGAAGACAGCAGGTTCAAATCAGCATCAGCTGGTGGTGGTGATATTAATTACTTAACAAGAATGGCATAAGTAATAATAGCATAACCTGATTCAGCTTCCATTCAGAAACTGGTGTTGGCACACATGTTACCTTAAATATATTAGCAGTGTTTGTTAATATAGGGCAGTACATTATATTTATTAGACATAGCAAGAAGTTTTACAAATTATCAGTGAACGACACTAAACTTCACCTTTAAAATCCTGCAGCTTTCATTACACATCCATCACCTCTAGGGGCCGCTGTTGCACCAGGTCAGTGGTGTGGCTGTTCACTAAAGCAATTCACAGTTATGACTGAATACTAGGGGTGTGACGATACACTCAGCTAACGAGACACGATATTGGGTTCACAAGAACGAGACGAGATTTTAAGAACACTAAAATAACAAACTATATGACTGGACAACAGACTTTTATTTAACTGAGTTACACGTGCGTTTTTTTAAAATAAACTTCTTTCTCTACAAATTAAAATAAAATATCATAAAAATAAAATAAATAAAATTAAATATTTCTAATTTTTTCAAGCGCAAACAATATTACAGTGAGTCCCCGCTTAACGATGGGGTTAGAGACTGAAAAGTCCATCGTAAAGGAGTTTTCGTCGTTGAGTGACCCTATGACAAACGCAAAGCACCCGTTTGCTAATGCTGCTGACGCTGGGTCAGGGTTGCAATCACTTACTTTCTGAGGTGTATGCAAACATACTATGGGCGGCCCCCAAACGAAAGTTGTTGACCGGGGGGGAATAGCCTACATTTTATTGAGCATGTTTTTTTTTTTTCTTTTCTTTCAAGTATCAAAGTAGAACAGCTTTCTCAAGCAGTCATTGATGCATTTTGGAAACAGGAGATGAGCCCCTGGTCTAATGCACCCTCTGTATTAAGAAACCCTATATCAAAGACTGACTTTTAGTCATTACTTGGGTAGCACACATATTCTGAATGAGCAATTTTAATCTAGATTAATTTCAAGATTTCAGTGAGTTTAATCTAGATAAAAAATTTTTTATCTATGCCCACCCCTAATACTTATTAATTCTGCTGGTTTACCATTATGTAATTATATCTGGAAATATAAATATAATTTCTATTAACTGGTTTGCCACAACCACCTGAAATGACTTTCTGATCTCTGACCTTAACCAGAGTTCAGCAGGACTTCTTGGCAACACTGTCCATCACGTCAGCCATGGCAGTGCAGGAAATGACCTACCGCCCACTTCCTGGGGTCCAGCACTGATGATGAGTCTGAGCAAGAGCCAATCAGAGCTGGCCTCACAGGGGAGGGGATGAAGATGCGGATGACCAGCAGATAATCACCACGTCACCCCCCCCCCCACACACACACACACACACCGCAACGTCGCCACCGCGCGCACGCACACACACACACACACACACACACACCACAATGTCACCCCCACACACACACACACACATCGCCCCATCACCCCTGCACACACACACACACCACAATGTCATCCACACACACACACACATCACCCCATCACCCCCACACACACACACACACCACAACGTCACTCCCACACACACCACAACGTCACTCCCGCACACACCACAACGTCACCCCCGCACACACACATACACACCACAACGTCACCCCCGCACACACACACACACCACAACATCACCCCCGCACACACACACATCGCCCCATCACCCCCGCACACACACACACACCTCAACGTCACCCCCGCACACACACACACACCGCCCCACGCACACACACACACCGCAACGTCATCCCTGCACACACACACACACACACCTCACTGTCAACCCCTGGCTTACTCATTCGGGATCTGGACCCAAGCTGCTTTGTGACATTTGTTGTAAAAACTGCTGTGTAAATATAATTGACTTGACTAGTACTTGTCCAGGGTAAAGAAATAAAGAATCAATTGTGTGTACGAGTGTATGTGACACATTTCCTCAAAGATATCTTAGTAATTGTCTGATAAGGACCTTTATGAATTACTCATTTTGCAGTGCTAAAACACAGGTCTTTTTGTTGCCCAGCTGTTCTATTCAAACTACTTTGTGTTGTGGCAATTAGTAGTTTTGGTAGTTTTATTGTAACCTACTCAGTGGTCTTCCTCCAAGAAATCAGTATTCATTCTCATTTTCTCACATTTCTCAAGAGTTCAAGAAGATTTACTGGTCATACATTGTACAAGATGAAATGCTTTCTTGCCCAGGGCCCAGTGTTAAAGCACCAGAAAACCAGAGCGGCAAACGCAGACGTGCCACCAACACAGGCAAAGAAAAACATAGAGATAACATTGGGAGGAGACAAAAAAATATGACCACAGATTATTCTCGCGAACAGGACAGCAGTCCAGCTGAGGATGTTCCGTCCGGGCATGTGGGTTCTCCCGCACCATGACTCCTCGTGGAAAAAATAGTGTCAATTGCGTTGAGAGACCACCTGATCAAATCCATTTTCTTGTTAAAATTCGAAGAGCAGCGTCTAAGTTACTAAGACAAGTCAGAGAATCTAAGCTGAGCAGGGCAGGAGGGAGGGAGTGCAGGAGCAGAGATAAAGTGCGACCGCCTCTCTTGAAAGGCGGTTATTAACTTTATTGATTTATTTCCATGACAGATATGGTATCACTACTTTGCTTCTTACACTCGCCATATGGCTCATGCTGTTTTGAATTTCTTTCTACATGAGCTTCAAAAACACAGCCTGGTTAGGTATTATGATATCAAATTACAGAATTGGTTGTAATACATACTTCATTGTTCTACTGTGTGAAAAGTGCTATACAGATGAGCTTGCCTTGCAGCCTTCATGTTGGGTATTTTCATTATTGTACCAGCTTTCTGTGGAAGGGGTCTCAATGATTCCAACGTGCTACATGTCATTAGCAAGACAAAGAGTGCTAATCACTTCATATTTATAGTTCTATTTCTAGGCCGAGAAATCCCTCCAGTGTGGGCCTCAGGTAGGAGTCGGCATCGGCACATTCGCTGTGGAGGGACCCTCAGTTTAGGTTTGTTTGTGCTAGCTTAATGTAGAGTTTTCCCTATGCCTCACCACATGCATTTCCATGAACAAATGAATGTTCAATTGAATGAAGTGTTGCTTCATGTCCAAGAATGAATGTGTCTCTATAAATGTTGAGTTTATATCGTGCCTTTTCAAGGTAACTACAATTTTAACATGGGTACAATTGCACATGACTATTCTCACACACTGGCGAGAAGTGGCAGCCAGTTGCACACAGCATATTATGGAAACCTCAGCCCCCTTGGAGGTCTGAACAACTGTTTTTTCATTGGACATGAAGAGACATGTGTTTTCTAGAGAGACTAGAGACTAGTTTTCCAGGGAAAGCCAATTTACCTAACCTCCATGTTTTAGACTGTGGGAGGAAACAGACACAGTTAGGATGTGTGTGCAGTTTGATTGAGATTAGAGCAGTACACGAGGCAGGCAGGGGTCAACACCAGTAAATAGTGATGCAACGTTATACTGTGCCGTGTATCAACAAAAAACAAGCCAGGCTGGTAGTCAAAATCCAGAGAGACAGAACAAACAGCTGGGTATGCAGACAGGGAAGAGCTGGCAGACGAGGTTGATGGAACACAGGTGAGTGTGAGGAGTATCCATGGAGACCACTAGTTTTCAAGGAATGAGGACACCTAGTGGCCAGATGGGTGCATGTCAGCCATTTCCCTGACAGCATCCCCGAAGCAATAAAGATTTGGTAAGACCTACAACATAATTGGGGCAGGCATTATTTAAATAAAAGTGATGATGATCCATGAGTGCATTGCTCATGGGATAGTATCACAGACCTGTGGCTTGCAGCACCTGTTCTATTCAACTGGATACCTTAACTAAGTTGTACTGTTTTGTTTGTTTGGTTTTTACAAAAAAAATAAATGAGCCCCAATATTAAAAATTATTTAACAAACCTTTTATTATTTAATTCTTTAATTGTCAACCCAGTATCACGGCCTAGCGTTAGTCCACCCGGCGTGCCGTGTCAGTTACACGTTTGTGTACCTGAAACATGAAATGCACGCGCTGACATAAAACGTCTGAAAATGGACAAATACCCGTATGATGACGACGCCGTGATGCACTCACTGTTGCTCAGGTAACACATGATCAACAAGTTATCTAGTTACTATATTTTACTATACCTTTAAAAGTATTGCTGATTTGATTGCAATGTTTAGGATGTCAATTTAACACAAATAACTAGTGATTGAAATTCGAAGCTTTCTGAAGCACTGAAGCTTTCTATCCAATGGCCTATGTGCACGCTGTTAAGCGACGTAATTTCCGCTAAAAGGTTAGGATGGTTGTTGACATCCGGTAGCCATTGAAAGCGTACACTGTGCTAGCTATTCACCTCACTAGTCTTGTAACGAGCATATTTACTAGTGATGGCAAACCGAAGCTTTGTGAAGCACTGAAGCTTTCCTCCGAAATGAGTTGAAAAAAGGTTCATTACTCGAAGCTTCATGACACAGTGCACAGTACCGCCATCTGGTGGCCGAAACCATGAAGTGCTTCATGTATCTTGTGGTTTGAAGGGAACTGTTTTTTACAGCATAAACTGTTTAAATGCATTAAAATTTTGACATTTGTTGTTTCAATAAAGACAACTGATAAAACTACATTGTTTGTTGTGCATGTTTTCCAAATCTAACTGCTGGGTTGAGCAGAATGCTGAGAAAAAGGACTGATGGCTGAATAATAAAAATCACACAGTGATATTACATTACATTTAGGGCATTTGGCAGACACCCTTATCCAGAGCGACTTACATTTTTATCTCATTTTTTGTACAAGTGAGCAATTGAGGGTTAAGGGCCTTGCTCAGGTCTGGGGATCGAACCCATGACCTTCCGGTCACAAGACCAGTTCCTTAACCACCAGGCCATGACTGCCTTTTCTTTATAAAATTATGAAAGAGAACATTTGATAATGGTGCATATCTTAGTATCCAAAACAAAAATGTTTTAGTGATTTGATGACATGAAACACTACACACAGAATAATGACGGATTTTATACATTTAAAATATAATTCATAATTGGTGCACAGCCCATTATCTAACAGACTTACAAAGTGTCATTAATTGCTTTTAATAAGGTAATTGTCTTTATTCTTATAATTTTTTTAATAACCTTATTTGATGGCAAAATTTCGAAGTGTTTCCAGACTTCAGAACGGCCTATTTTTGGCAATGGTTCCATTCTACTCACTAATTTCTCTCTCTCTCTCGCTGTCTCTGTCTCTCTCTCTCGCTGTTGCTATGCTTTCTCCCAATCCTCGAACGACCCTCGAAGTGCCCGCGAAGATTTGCTCTTTTGAATCAGTGCCTGAAGCAGTCACATGATTGTGTGCCAAAACGAAGCATTGTGGAACGAATCAAGCATCGATACAGTGGTTCGAAGCAGTGGGTGTTGCTTTTGTGACACAAGCTTTGAAGCTTCAGGTTCAAGGGTAACATCACTAATATTTACCGTTAATTACTTGGAAGTTTCCTTCATCTCCTGTCCGTTTACGTGTCCTAAACATGACGGGTAAACAAAAAAAAGTATAATTTCAACAACGTACAGACAGCAGGCCCAACCACCACTGCTGTGTGCCATTCTGCACAGCATCGACAAGGTGTAATTCCTACCTGAGCTTCCACACCTTTCCAAAGGACTCAGAACTGCAGAAACAATGGGTGGTTAAGATCAGGAGAGATCATTTTATCGTCACGAGTACTTCCCGAGTGTGTTCGCGACATTTTATCGCTGCTGATCTGCTCGAACCTCCCACTCCTGCTGGACGACGACGACTGCGACCTGGAGCTTTTCCTGTGCTGTTTCAATGGAATAACTATACTATTCCAACTCCACGATCTGGAGTATGGGAAAGAACAGAGCGTCCACCCAACACTGATCTAACAGAGATGCAGACTGACCATGATGATGATGACCCCTTACCGTGTCATGAACATGACTACTGCGTCAGTAATGAGCCTACTGCGCTTGATCTCTCCCTCAATGAAAATGAAGAGCTGCGCGAGGAGATATCAAGGCTCTGAAAACGAATCGAAGACTTAACTGTCAGCAGCAAGTTCTGTTTGGAGCGGTTTTCTGCCTCTGATGACGACATACGGTTCTTTACCAGGTAAATAAAAAATATGGCAGGACACAGTATACGGATGGGTCTTCTCTGGTGTCTGAAATACATTGTGAATGAATTAGCCATTATATAACTTTATATATAACTTTTATATTCCACAGATTTGCAATCCATGCCCACCTGATGGGCTTTTGGAAGCAAATAGAGCCAGCCACCCACAACATCATATGGGTTACAAGAGCACGGACTGTTGAGAAGACTGATCAGGTCCCTCAGTCTGCCAGTGCAACGGTAAATGTTTTCCTGTTGTCCATACAAAGCATGTTATGTCATCATTTTCAAATTAATCTTTACATCAAAAGAAGTTTTGATAGTCATAATGTAATATGACAATAGGATAATGTATTTTTTCCCCAGGTTCTTCAAGCAATTGATGAGATTTTTCTCTTCATGAACTACCTGTCATTGGGACTGATGCGAAAGGATTTGGCCCACAGATTTAGAATACATCGGTCAACTGTTAGTTGTATTATTAACACCTGGGCCAACTTCCTTTATACTGTATTGGGAGCTGTTTCTATTTGGTTAGATGTGGACACTGTGAAAACTCACTTCCCAGATGTGTTTCAGGACTACGCTGACACTCAAATAATTTTAGATTGCACAGAACTGAGATGTCAAACTCCAAATTCCCTTCTCCTCTAGAGTGAAGTGTTTTCCACTTATAAATCACACTGTACATTCAAAAGGTTGATTGGGATAGCCCCTCATGGTGCAGTGACCTTTGTGTCTTCTTCTTATCAAGGTGCTATCAGTGATAAAGAGATCTTAAATCAGTCTGGCATTGTGGCCCTCCTTGACCCATCTATGGCCATCATGGTGGACAAGGGTTTCCTTGTTGAAGACTGCGTTCCATGCAAAGTCCACATACCCACGTTTCTGTCAAAGAGAGCTCAACTGTCTAGGTCAGAGATCAGAACGTCACAGTCCATTGCAAGACTGAGAGTCCATGTTGAGCGTGTGATTCGCAGAGTCAAAGAACATAAAATATTCAGCACAGTGATCCCCCTTTCAATCACAGGGAGCATAAACCAAATTTTTACTGTTGCCTGTCTTTTGGTGAATTATCAAAATGGCCCCTTGGTAAAAGCCTGGGCAAACAATGGCTAATCTCAATCCAGAATTAGACAGATGATGTAATGTGAATTACAGTGATTTATTTATTTATTTTTTTCTCTAACCTTACAATGATCCCTTTAAGGTCAGGGGTCGGCAACCCGCCGCTCCGGAGCCGCATGCAGCTCTTTATCCCTCTGATGCGGCTCAGCTTTTGAAGAGAATTAATGAGTGTTTAATTAACGTATATTATTTTTGAGACTTAAAAAAAAGTTCAGGTGGAATTTCACAAATGTCCGGTATTTAGTTTCGGTTCGCTTGAGTGACATGTCATCGTCACTGAAATAAATTTCCAATTATTTTGCTTTTGTGGCTCCGAGTCAAAAAGGTTGCCGACCCCTGCTTTAGGTCATGCTAGTCTGTAAATATTGGCTGCAATGTTAAGGTACAGTGCAATATGATTAATTGTATAAAATGCTTTCACTTTTATATGTAAAATTGACAACACAATACAACATTATGTATTTCTTAACTTTTGCTGTATTTGTAAAAAATGAAATGAATACAATTGTAATACAATTGACAGAATAAATTGAAATTGTTTTAATTGTTCATGAGTTCATGTCTTCATTATGATTTTCTATTGCTTGGTCATAGAGAGGTATTTTGGCATGTAAGTGTTAAAGAAAAACATGTCACACCTCCTTTTCACCTCTTCTAATACACTGCTATCTCTGTAAACTCGCTGCACAAAAATATCATCATGGGCACAGATAACTAAATCACACCACTGCACACCAGTAATCAATAACTGGAACTGGATTTGCCAATAATAACAATGGCTCTCCTTCAATTTGTGTAGGCCTTGTGCCACTTTGAGGAATTTGCAGTCTACATAGCTTTGTGCATTTGGGCACTTAATTTCAACAAGCCCAAATGATGGACGCTCAAGTGTGTCATATACAAGTCCATCAGGTGATGCACCCAGCCAAGATGCATCTGGATGAATCACTAGCCCACACTTGGTCAAGTTCAAGTTTTTCAGAACTGCATGGTCCTTTAAGGCCCCTGTTTCCATTTCAAGTCCCCTCTTCATGTGCTGTTTGTCGTGTCCCTCGGATTATCCTTTCTGCCAGACTTTCTGCAGCACCTGGACCTCTAACGTGGCTCACCTCTCTGAAATGTGAGGCAGTCACTCTTTCTCTCCTAAGTGAATGCCACTCAGGTGTAGCACTTTGGGATCTTGTTGCCTCCTCAATAAGGTGTGACTGTGACAAGGCCACAGAAAGTGAGCTTAGGTGTAGCTGTTCTTGGTGTGTTGGCACAAATGAATATTCAGGTGGGCTTAGATGGTAACATTCTAGTGGCAGACTCGGGAATGGGGGTGCATCCTCATGTATGACAACACTGTCAGATGGAGGTGGTGGTTGTTGATAGGACAGTACACGGCCAACTTGTACCTTCCCAAAGATGGAGTCCACAAGTGGCTTGTCAGGCGAGATGTTCATTGTGCAGATGAGTGGAAGAGAATCTGCTTTCATTCCAGCGTAGACTGGTCCAGGATTGAGGGTGGCCGGGTGTGGGAGCTCACCGCTGTAGCCCTTGAAAAGTGTACTTCTGAAATAAAAGAAGAGTGAATACCATTTATTTTTACACATTGTAATCTGTTCCCCAGCACAACTGATTGTGAATCACATGTCATCTGAAGTACAACGAGGCTAAATTTAATTTTGAAAAGAACAGGGTCTTATCAGATGATCAAAAGCATTTTTTTTTACCACACACTGTAATCTGCCTATTAAATTTGGTACTACATACCTAACTCCACTGGCTGTAGTAGCACCTGGTTTTGGCTTTAGGACAACCATGGCATCCACGGGTCCAGGCTTCACCCCCTATTAATTTAAAAGATGGTGTTAGTAAAGTGACTGTGATACATTAACTAACATTAAATAATGAAATAAGACAAACCATTGTTGGTGGTTTATGCCACTTCTGTTCTGTCTGTGTGCATGAAAGGACAGGAGGGACGACAGACATGCCAGATTCAGAATAATGAGCAGTCTGGAAAAGCAATGCAACCAAGTGTTTGCAGATTCCGCAACCAGCAACACAAGAGCAGTTGCTCTTAATGAGCACAACTGGCATTGAATCACGTAATGTCATCTGAAATACACAAGAGGCAAAATTTTGTATCTTGAAAAGAAGACTTCAGCAATGTCAATAGGCGCAATATCTGTCCCATCATGTTGGTAGTGGTGAATGTCACTTGTCTATTGTCTCATGTAACGTTTGTGCTGTTTTGCATCACTCTTAAAACACTTGGCTATACTGTCTTTCTAGTCTACAGTGTTGTGCATGGTTCAATCTACTAGTTCAGTGAGCAACTATAAACTAAATATATTTTAGATTTAAACTTCATTTTCACTCCAGATGAAATGCTTACACATAGGAGTGAAACAGGCCTACTTATATTTATATTATTTTGTTGTTTCCACCACCAACAACAGAACAGTGCAGGTTTTACTTCAACTGCTTCTTGAAGAGTGTTATCAGAATATGTTAATAGGTGTAAGTGTTGAAGCCACATGTTAATAAAGAAGTTAAGATGAAAGATTTGAAAGACAGATTGACAGATTTTAGAAAATGCAGTTTGAAGAATAGCTGAGGTGGGCTATATTCTGCTTTTGAGTCATAGAGGTAGATAACAATAGCTCGAACTGTAAAATAAACTCCCATTTGTTTACTATAGGCAAAATAGACTGCTAATGATTCCCACTCAGCTACTCTGCATTTGGCTACCATTGTAAGCTTTGAAAACCAATGCCTATGGTTATCACAGCTTACGTGAAGTAAGAGCAAGGATAAAAGATTGAACTTGTGTTGAACTCACTTTTGAACTTGTTCAACAGAACTTTGAACGTGACACTGAACAGAACTCGTGTCATTTTAACCAGTCCTACTCTCAGCTGGTGTGGCGTATCTGTTTTCTTCATAGATCTGTAGCAGTGAGCCCTCACTGTTATCTCGTTAGCCTTACTTTTGCCTGATACTTCCATCAGAAATACAAACATGTTTTTAAAAGGCATTTCTAGTACTAGGACAGGTTGGTTCGTTACTAAAAACAACATCACTTCATTAGACTGCCACCTCAGGCTAGCTAGCTAGCTAGCGTCAGCCACTTACCTTCAAAATTGTAGAGGTAGGATGAAACGTAGAACTTGAAACCCTTTTCAAGTTGACTCTGTGTCGTTGTACTTGATGCTCTGACAATACGACGCACATCGTTGACGGTAAATTTCGGGAACTCCAACAGGCACCTTGTGAATTTAGACTCGGCCATGACATCGGCACTTCCGCATACCAACCGGAAATACGGTACCATCCTGACACCAACGAGGAAGTGGTACGTGCACCTAGGCCATTGTACCGGAAAAAGGTTAACTTCATGAAGCAGTGGACATTATCGCCATCTGGTGGACAGTGAAAGCAGCGTCTTTTATTTATTCATTTTTAGCCTTTAACTCCATATTGTTTCATTAGTTTTTCACGTTTTGTCAATAAGTCAATAAAGGAAATCTGTTTGTTGTGATTTGTTGTTTCTTATATATCTAGCTGGTTTGGGTTCTTATTTTTACACTTTTTAAAATTAATCACATATTTTAATATGTATACGTATATCGTGAATGTTTATGTATGGATGTAAAAATAACAAAAGTGCTTGTGGAAAAACAAGTTTGATTTATTAGTGATTTTAGTGATTGTGGACATTAGCATCTTTGTTTTCAGTTTTTATTCAAAAAGAGGATTTGTTCCACTGTGCTGGGACACAATTTTTCAAGCCTCACACAGCACTGAGGAGGCTGGTGTACATAAAAATTCCAGTGCAAGCTGATAGAGGTGGAGATAAACCGTGGAACTATTGGGTCAGTCAGGTATCTTTGAACCTCAACAGTAAATCCCACATTCCCTCACCAGAAAAAATAAACACACATGATGGTCAAAGAACAGGGGGCTGTTCCACGAAGCGAGCTTATGAAAGCGGCGCTTATTAGAGTGAGCCTCGCTTGAGTTAGCCAAACAGTTCACTTCCGTCTAGTTCCGTTCCACTAACGAAATCCAGACGCAACCTGTTCCCGCTAATTCAAGCCAGGCTTTTGTAATCGGCGATCATGCGCGTGCACACAGTATTTACACAGCCTCACTAATCGATATTCGAAAAGGCAAGAAAATGTCGAAAGAGCTGAAGGAACGAGCAGCTTTTTTGCTTCTTCTGCTGAACATGAGCTACTTATACGTCTGTATGAGGAATATAAATACATTATTACGAAGAATGGCAACACGTCCTGTTTTCATAAAGTCAGAGAAGCTGTCTGGCAAAATATTGCAGACAGACTAAATGCGTGAGCATATAATTTAATCCATTCATTGGCATTTTAAAAGTGTTATAGTAAATTAATAATGTTATTTAATAATTTCCTGATTTAGAAGTAACATGAGCGGGGTTAAGAGAACGTGGCAGCAGGTCAAGGTGAAATATAAAAATATACTCCAGAATGGTAAGTACAGTTGATTAGTCCAATGTGCAGGAAAAGGTAAAACACCATTTTAAATAACTGTATAAAATATTTTAGCAACCAGAAAGAAAGTTCTGCCTGTTCAGAAAGGCCAGCTGTAAGTCGTGTGTGTCTATGTATCTGTCTGTTAATGTGCTGTGTGATCTCATGATTTGTGTTGTGTTTAAAGGAAATGGAAGAACAGAGAGAAGACCCTCAGACCTCCATGTCCAGAGCTCACACCTCTACAAGAGAACAAGTGAGTAGTAGTTATGCAGTTCAACATGAATAAATACTTCTCAATCTTGACTATACTTCTGTCTTGAAGGAATCTGAGATTAGTGAGATCTACAAAAGGTACTTAAAAAGATGTATTTGCAAAAATGTCTCACTTTAATATGCTTGTTTTTGCAAGCCAAGTAAATCAAAGTTTCTTCTGTCCACAGGCTCAGCAAGACAATCAATAAATTTCTCTTTCCAAAAAAAAGGTGTCTTGTTTTGTGTTAATGAACAAATGCAAACAAAATATTCCCTTAACTAAAGTAAGTGTTTGCATACATGTCCCTCACAGCTCTACCATCCATGTGGTCTGCAATTAAAATGTCGTCTTCCCATTGCTCCAACAGCACTCTTGGCATTACTCCTTTTTGCAGTATTGCCACATTGTGCAAAACTGCACAGGCTGCTATAATGTCACAGGCTCTCTCAGGGGTCACTCTGAGATGGCGCAAGCAGTTAAATCTGCTCTTTAACTGTCCAAATGCCATCTCAATGCATGCCCTTGTCTTTGAATGTGCACGATTGAACCTCCTCTCTGCATCTGTTGTAGAGTCTGCATATGGGGTAAGGAGAAAAGGTTGGCAGGGGTAACCCCTATCCCCAAGCAGTAAGCCAGGAAAAGCACCTACGATTATAAGGAGAAGAGTTAAACACTGAGGCCAAATCTGCACTATTTTGTGTGGTTGGAGTATTCTTACCTTCGGCAAACCTCTGTGCCAGTGAGGAGGCACGAAATATTGTGCACCGAGCCGGGCCATTTTGCTTCAATGTTGGAGAATAGAAATTGGCTGGTGCAAACCATCTAGAACAATGGCAAAAGTGACAAAGGGTGAAAGTTGTTCAAACCCATGGAGCGACATGCTTTACAATTTCTGTTGGGTGGGCAAAACTTGCATGTACCTGTACATTGATGCTGTGAAATGATTTTCAGTTCACATAGTCTGCCTCCATGGGTCCAGATGGAGCCTTTATCCTGATGTGAGTGCAGTCTATAGCACCAATGACATTTGGAAATCCTGGAGAATTCAATTTGTTTTGAATTGAATGAATTTTAGCATGAAATAGTTGATCAAGATGAATACAGAGCACTTTGGTAAGTGCTCTGGATAAGAGTCTCTTTTAAAGTCATATAAATTTAACTCCAAGTTACTGCTGTTCTGAAAAAGCTTCTTTTATGGGAAGGATGCCTCTGTGACCAGGGAATTTAATGAATATATTAAGGAAACGCTTAAGCGCAAGACAAACCTATCGAATTTCGTGGCAGACCGTCGCCTTACTAAGATGTTCTGCATCCCCCGCTGGCAAAGAAGTGCAAAGCGATACAGACCGTTTGGGGTTTGGTAAGAGCTCTACTACGTCTAGTGTTCTTCTCAATATATGGCCCCAGTAATTTACAAAGATATATAATACTGTGTCTTCTGAACCTGTAGTGCTCAAATAAGTAGTCATCTGGAAAGCCCAGTGGATCTGTCCTGTCCTGGAATGACCTTGGAGCTGGTAGCATGAATGCTCTGCGCACTATACACGCTCCCTCATCTACTGGATTTTCTACAAATGGGCATGCCATGGTCAATCAGCCTTCAGCCTTCACTGTTAGCTGTTCTTTTATAGCATACATTTTGGATTATTTGTATCACCTGTATGAAAATCTTGGTAAGGTAGTTGTCTGTATCCATTTCCTTTTTGCACCATTAAGTTAACCACACATTTACATTATTTATACTGAACATATGTGAATTGCGGAGTGATATGATTTGCTTGTAATTTGAACACAAAAGAGGAAGTGTGGGGATAAATATATACCTAAAAGTATCTTCACCTAAATTACTCAGTTATTATTAATACTCAGGTACAAAGAATTGTATTTTTGTGATATAGTGTTTATGCTAATGTATGTTTGTTGACCATAACTGCGATTAGACACTGTATTCCATTTTACACTGACCTGAATTTGTTAAGATTAAACCAATACATTAAAATGTGCAAAAACCTCGCTGATTAACAATGAATATGTACTCTGAAGATCGAAATATAAATTGCATTTGGAAATATAATTATTAAATTTTGATAATAATGACCTGCAATCATTCCAAACTAATAATTACAGTACTCCATTAAATGTATAAAAATATGATATGATATGCTACATCCACAGCAATTTAATGGATAGAATTGCAGCGGAACCTTGTTCCTCAATTTTGTTTCCCGGATGGCGAGACTGACATCATGCTGCTGAGCCAATAGAAGCGGTCCCGCTAAGCTAAGCTTCAACTCTAGCCTGGTACGGAGCAGGTTAGTTCAAACGTATATGTTGCTGTAGTAACTGAGCGAGGCTCAAGTCTAGCCTCTTTCGTGGAACCGAATTTGAGCAAAATGAGCCAGGCTTGTCTTAAAAAGCCCGGCTTACTGAGTTAGCTCGCTTCGTGGAATACCCCCCAGGTTAAGGGGTTTTGTAAAACATATTAACTTTTACCTCCCATTAGAATGGAAACAATACTTCCCCTTGGCCCACCGGGGAAATCCCCGGTAGTAATGTATGCCAGTCCACCCCCGATACCTACAGTTGCATACATTTTACATACATTTATTATGCATAAAGCAGTTTTACCCTGCTGACTGTCAAAACCTATAGAGTTTTCTGTTGCCATCTGCACAAACGGCAGTCATGTTCGGGGTACAAGCAGAGTGAAGCATGTGAAGTTTTGTCACACTGAAACTTGCACAATGAGTACTCCATGGAGCTTCTCTGGAACATGTCTCCATGTATCTTCCCAATTAGCAAGGTTACAATTTAATAAGTTAAAATTAAAAGTCCTAAAGAACACCTAAATATGTATTAATCCACACTGGACTTACCCTTCCAAACTGCCAAGTCCTCCCATCCAACATCTGCAAAAACTTTGCCTTGCCTTGTATATATGTATATAATATATATTATATAGTATATATCATTTGTATATGTATATATTATATGTATATAATATATACTTATTTTATTTGAATCACTTGTATGATGCATGTAATGTTTAATTACAAATGTCTACATGCCATTTATTCAGGCCCTTACTTGCAGAAGTCCCTACAAGGTAAGATATACAGACAAACACTCTGAAAACAGTGATCACACTACAACACACAAAACATGCAACAGAAACAAAAACAAACAAACGTTTGACGTGACAGTGAACTCTTATTTTGATACACTCGTTGATGTTTTGAATAGGCGCCTCATCAGGATACCTAAGGGTCCTCGAGAACTCACAATATAAAACCACCATCTTGGCCTGTCTTGGCCACATTTCAATCTTTCTTCTGAGCAGTAACGGTGCTCCTTGCAAGTAGCTGTTGAAGCGCTGCAGCAATTGGTAAGCATTTGTTTAGACGTTACCGGTTTTTCTATTCTATTCCGTAGTTGATGTTTGCCGTTGCTAAAAGCCGTATTGTCAGAGCCTTTTCGACGTGTGACACCTCTGGTACGTTGACAAATGCACAACAATTCTGTTAATTTGTCGTAGTAGTGACTGTTAAAGGTACTGTAATCTTTTAACACTGCAACTACCAGCATTTTCATACGACTCCTTCTAGCAGAGAGTGCCAAATGGCAGTGCTGGGGTCATTTGCATCCCATTAGGCCAGGCAGAGTTGAGCTCATGCTCCTTATGCAGGCCATATTCAATAGTATTTTCAGAATTTGCTGCAGGCTAATGAAAACTGCACTAATGGACATGATGGCCTAATGCAGAGGTGTCCAAACTCCGGCCCGCAGGCCAAATGTTTAGGCCATCCTTTGTTATGTACATGCAGCCACTACTTGGTAATGCTAAACGGGGGGATGGGTGATTGTGGGAACTATGTTGATACATTGACTCAGATGGAGAAGAAAAAAACCCTTTAAGAAAAAATCAGAACTTTAGCTATTTTTGACCAATCAGCATGTCTCCTTTTGCAGTGAGAACAATCCAAAATTAGTACAAAGGAGGCAGACTTGAGATGTTTTAGAATTATAGTTCAAATGTCGTTGTCAGTTTAATAATGGAGAGAGATGATTGCAGACATAGGAAACTTGTTAATAAAGTGCATAGACTTTAATAAACTGCACCAAAGTAAATGGCCTATCTGGCTACATGCTAAGTGAAATAAAATAGAATAAAGGTCTAATAAAAGCCATCCTTTATGTACATGCAGCCACTACTTGGTAATGCTAAACGGGGGGGATGGGTGATTGTGTGAACTGTGTTGATCCATTGACTCTGATGGAGAAGAAATAGTGAAATAAAATAGAATAAAGGTTTCTCACTCTAGTACTATATTACAATATTATAAATATACACAATGGAGGTAACTGAGATGGGTTCTATATATATTTTTTAATGTTGTTGCAGCCATTAGATCGAAATATGCCGGTACCAGGTAACAGTGAACAGGTATGGGTGTGATGGGTGGTAGTGTGAACTATTATGACTATTATGTATGTATCCACCTACATGTGGATAAAAATCCATGTTGCTATATTTCACTTACTCTCGACTTAGAAGCAAAGATGGCAAAGGTTTGCAGAACACAGCAGGCTTTGGACGTGGTCCTCAACCATGTCGACCCTTGTGACTCTGATGGAGGAGAAATAACTCTTGATCCGAGTAGTGACTCTGAAATCTCTTCTGGTAAGATGTCCTATTTTTGTTTGTCAGTTATGGGTGTTGTGTTTTTGGAAGAGACACTGCAAAAAGTACCATCTGGATAAGTTAAAATTACTCGAATATTATTCTATTTCAAGTAGTTGAGGGTTTATTGTATAAATTTATGTAGAAATATCTTTACCTATTGACATTTTTTCAAAAGATAAACTATTTAAATATATATATATATATGCGCCACGTATTGCTGTGTGAAAACAATCCTACATTACTTCCAAGGTGGCATACTTGAGATGTTTTGGAATTATAATTAGGGTTCACACACGTAGTGTGGGGAAACCTATTTTTGCAATTTAGGGTTCACACACATCTCAGGACTGTCACACTGTGCAGTTTTGAAACATTTGGCCACTAGGTGGCACTATTTGTGAATCATGCATAACTTTTCCAAATCTTTGCTTAGGAAAATGAAACTTGATTCTTTTGATTCCTTGCAGTCCACCTGACAACTTTGCAATTACAAGTCCTATTAAAAAAGGCGTAGTTTTGTCACATTCATCAATTGTTTGAAAATAGCACTTTTCGAACTAGTCCTAGGAATTTGATCCAATGAAGGCAAGAGTGGCATGGGCATAATCTGTAGACACTGTAGGTAAACTATTTTTAAAAATTGTTGGATTTTTTTTTTTTATTTTCAGGTGGGTCCATTTTCCCATTATATCATTGAGGCCATATATGACCTATATTGCTATAATTCATATAAACATGTTGATCAACTCCCAATTTCAAAGCCTTTTATAGACTGAGGTCCTTCAGGTATGCCAAGTTTGGTTCAAATTGGCCTGTCGCTACATTGTCCAAAAACCTAAGAAATCATAAAAACTCATGCTGCAATCCTGTTATGCAGAATACAGACAAATAAAGGGTCTTGTATGAGTCAGATCAATGAGATAAATAACTGCAATTAGATCTCATAACAAAAGGTGCACTGCTTGACCAGAAATGAACCTTTTATTTCACTAAAATGTCTTATTTCATTACTGTAATATCAGTATGGTATTACATGGGCTCCATTTACTGGCCAAATACTGGAACTGACTGAATAGTACATACATAAGACCCCACACACACACTGCTGATCTCGGCATGTGATTTAGTTCTTTGATCTGACTCAATTTCCCAATACACATTTTGATCGTTTTGGGCCTTTAGTGCCTCAATTGAATCTTTTTGTGCACATTAATTTATTTATGCACACCCCCCCATTAAGGCCAAAATGCCTATTTGTGTGTGAACCCGCCAATCGCTGGCTATATTTCAAATATTATGTTTGTCAATTTCACATTATTTCAACCTTTCACTAATCAAATCTCAAACATATGGTTCTGTAGATGAGGAGACTTCATCACCAGTAAAGAGGGGTCGCGTGGAGACACACGGGCGGCTGACAGAGACTGCAAAAGACGGCACAGTGTGGCATGAAGAACAGATCGGAAGACATGACGGAGTGCATCCAAGCCCAAGTAAATGCAATACCACGAATGGAGAGCCAACTGCTTTTGCCCTACGGAAAGTATCGAGTCGCTTAGAGAGTTTCCTCTGTTTCATTTCTATTGAAATGCTTCGGATCATACAGGGGTGGACTGTCCAGCATGCACGCCAGACACAGCAAGAAAACTGGTTCATGTCCCTCGCTGAGCTAAAGGCGTTCATTGCAATCCTCATCCTGCGAGGTGTTGTGCGCCTTCCAGCGGTGCATGACTCATGGTCTACAACACTGGGAGTGCCCTTAATCACCAAGATTATGTCGCGAAACCGCTTCCAGGACATCATGCAGCACCTTCACTTTGACGACAAGTACACACGCAGTGAACGAGCTGCAACTGACCGGTTTGCTGCAATCTCTAATGTTTGGGGGTCTTTCGCTGCCAATTGCATCACTTGTTACAACCCAGGAAGGCATATCACCATAGATGAGCAACTTTTTCCAACTAAGACCCGTTGCTCTTTTCTTCAGTACATTGCAACAAAACCCGACAAGTTTGGGATAAAGTTCTGGGTGGCATGTGACCTGAAATCCAAGTATGTATGCAACATCATCCCATATCTTGGCAAAGACTCCAGTCGTCCCGTGGGGGAAAGACTATCGGAAAATGTGGTGATGAAGCTTATGGAACCATTTATGGACCAAGGAAGAACTGTTACCACAGACAATTTTTTCACCTCACTGTCACTAGCAAGGCAGTTGCTGGGCCGGAAGACCACCCTCCTTGGCACAGTAAACAAGATTCGTCGTGAGCTTCCAGACTCTGTCAAAAAGAATTTGGGCCGTGAGGAATTTAGTACACAGGTGTTTTCAACCTCTGGTGCCACGCTGACAGTTTACGCGCCCAGACGGAAAAAGACTGTCTGCATCCTCAGTAGCATGCACAGTACGGTGGAGATTGGAGACACCCGAAAAAAAAAGCCAAACACAATCACAGACTACAACAGCCTAAAATGTGGTGTGGATGTCATGGACCAGATGGTGCGAAAGTACAGTGTACGTTCAGGAACACGGCGTTGGCCAGTCGCTGTGTTTTATAACATGATTGACATTTCATGCCTGAATGCACATGTGCTTTTTCAAGCATGCACTGGGGTAAAAGAGAGACGGTCCGAGTTCTTGGTGAAGCTTGCAACAGAACTTGCACAGTCTCATATGGAAGCCAAGGAGGTGTCCAAGGTAGAGTTTCAGCAGCAACAACCCACACCTGACACAGGGAAAAGGGCATTGTGCCAGGTTAAGTGTGGCTGCAAGAGTAACCGTGCCACTAAGCGTTGTGGTTTTTGTAAAAGGTTCACATGTGGCAAATGCAGAAAGGAGATTATGTGGCAGTGCCAAGTGTGTTTAGACAATTTGTAAGTGTGCTGAGTCTATTGGGTTTTCATACCAGTCTGACAACAAGCAATGTAGCTCGCTACTGCACAATGACTGTATGTACATAAACTTCTTAGCAGTTTATATTTCTGTTTCGTTTACATTTCCATTTATGAATACTTATCATAATGTTGCATGCTTATTTTATCCTTGATTACTATTTCGTTGTACAGAGCAACACGTTTCTTTACTGTGCATATACCAATAAAGTTTCTCGTGATGTTTTGCACTGGGCTCCAAAAGTACATTGTGACAAAAGTGCGTCTCTACTACAGGGTGGCCGCGGGTCCTTAAAAAGTCTTAAATGGTATTAAATTTCATTTTTGTCAAATAAGGCCTTGAAAAGTCTTATTTTGTCTTAAATTTTCAACCACAATGTCTTAAATTTGCGGAGCTAAATTTAGGGATGAATAATTCCGTTAGCGGTGTGTTGAACTTAAATATTGCTCGCAAGTATTTCGGGCTTAACGAGCACCGGTAGTTGTTGGACTGGCGGGATCATAATTTCATGCGGGCTGTATGTACGTTAACGTCTGTTCGGAGAGATGGGGAAATGCAAACTTAGCCAGAAATGGTTGGAAGACCCGACATATTCTTGGTGGCTCAGAGCTGTCACAGATACCAGCGAGGCTCGTCAGCAGCAGCCTGCAATATCTACGTTTTGCCCAACAAGAGAACCATTCAGTCGAGCTCTGCTCAACGTCGCATTCACGCTGTAGGCTATGCGGCTCTACCAATACTTTGAAGGCTTAGGTAATATGGGCGCTAAAAACAGTTAAGAGTCACCAGTCATACAGATCCAACGAAGGAATTGACTCATTGTTTAAAACCATGTTCCCTGATGCCGCCTTCAAGTCTGGTTTATACTTTCGCGAGTGACCGTAGCGCGTGAACCTCCGCGAACGGCGGGACCGTTGCAGTGTTGTCCGAAACGATATATGTGTTAGTATAAAGAAACACTCCTCAAAACAGGGGAAGGAACATTTACCTGACCAATTTAATGTTACTTTGTGTTCCAAGTTTGACAAGTGCTGAAATTTAGGCTAAAGTACTTAAAAATGCTTGAAATTGTAACTGCTTCATTTCACAACAAATATCTGTCTGACTGAACAGTTCTCTTTACGCCTCTTGTAATTCCAGGACGAAACATGAGAGAACGTGAATACGTTAAGATTGGGCGTTTTGAAAATAAACAACCATTAAATAATGTGATAAAAAAGCGAATTATTTCGAGTATATGTATAAATATTTTACTTATTTAAGTTTAATGTGCTGGGATATATAGAAATGGACCATGAAAGTGACGTACAAATTATTTAATTAGGGTTCACACACACATAGTGTGGGAACCCTATTGTAATTGTTAGGGTTTTTCTTTCTTATTATTATTCTTTGTCCCATTTTTTGACCTAAAACGTAATGTGCAGCCTAGACCGTAATGCCTAGAAACCCCAAACTTGGCAAAAAGGTTCAGTTAACTCCAAGGACCAGATTCCCATACAGGGACCCAAATTGGCCTGATGGTGGCGCTATAGCAGACCATATTGACTTTTTGTCCATATCTCCTACACCGTAAGTCCTAGAACCAAAATTCCAGTTCCTATACATTCCTTGACTAAATTCAATAGGACAATTAATATACAACCATTAAGCTCCGCCCACTTAGATTTCGAGTTAATTTGCATAATGTGCAAAATCGCACACATCTTTGAGCCCAAACTTGTCCCTGGATTTTTCACATACATGCACATATGTGGTATCAAAACGTTCAGAAGAGTCTGAACTTTAAAATCTATCCAGCAAAAATGCTAATTTCATCACTACCTAGTCAGTATAAGCCAATCAAATGAGAGGGTGTAAACTCAATAGTAAATTTTGCGCATATGAAGCTCTAACTGCAGAAAACTTGCATGCAATGAGATGACACTTCACAGACAGCTTCCCTCTGAGGGTCTGGGGCAGCTCGCAGAGGTTGCCATACCTCACCTGCTAGGGGGCGCTATAACATGCAAAAATTTGCCCCATGCACTCAGATTGGCCGATCCACATGAAACTTGGCAGACATCATCTATGGGCCTCTGGGAACCAGGTCCTAAAACAGACATGCCATACTTCCAAAATGGCTGACGTAATCGGCCAATCAGTGATCGGCACGCGTTTGACAGGCTTACCATTGGTCGATCTGCACGAAACCTCTTGGGTGTGGAAAAGTGCACACCCCCTATGACATAATCCAGCCGGGTGTCGATTGGCCACTGGGGGGCGCTATTGCAAATAAAGCAAGTATATCCCCTACATAATTCCACTTGGGAACATGCAATTAGACTCTTTTGATTCCTTGCAGTAGTGCGAACAACTTTCCCATTACATGTCCTATTAAAAAATGCACAGTTTATTTACAGTTAATAATAGTTTGAAATCATCACTTTTCATACTCCTCCTAGGATTTTCATACTATCATGTCAAGCAAAGTCTTATAATACTCTACAGAGTGTGAAATCAAAAAACAATCCAAAGATTTTGGATTTGAGGACACTTATACCTGCTAAATATTTTTTTAATGGACAGCATCGATACATATAATATTCATATTCTTAAAGCTCTTTCATATTTTACCCAATTCTGACCAAAATGCACAAGCTCATTCAGAATCCCATCCTGAACAAATTTGTCAAGTTTCATCTAAATCAGTTATCGTATGGCTCTACAGTGCAGTATTATATACAATGCATAAAAATGCATGTAAAGTCCCTCTGTCACCTTCTCCTTCTCACACGCACGCAAGCTGAAACTCACACTATCAGTCTCTCTCACACTCTCACCCACATTCCCCCTCCCATCTCTGTGCCCTAAGTAAACATTGCTCTGGCTACCTAGATCTCTCTGTGTCTATTAACCAGGCACACACACATACAGGCGCAAGCAGGCCTTCCTATAGCATTCACAATGACACTTCCCTAGCCATACCCACCCTTATCTCAGTGACTAACACATGCTCATACAAACTGATATTTGGCTTCTTTTTTGTCTCTCTCTCTCACACAAACACACAGACACACACACCTTTATACCTATATGTATGTATAGTTTCTATGTAAACTTATGTATGTATGTATTAGTATATGTTGTCATAGTTTGAGTACATACACTACCACACACACACACACACACACACACACACACACTTCTACCTAAATGTATGTAGTTTGTATGCATATCTATAGTTTATGTATAGTATATGTAAGTCATGCCAGTGATGTCAGTCATATCAGACATGCCAGTTCAGTCATGTCAGTTATATCAGTCATGTCAGTGATGCCAGTCATGCCAGTCATGTTCTGCCAGTCATGTTAAGTCATGTCATGCCAATCATTTCAGTCCAGTCATATCAGTCATTTCAGTCAAATCATCAAATCATTACAGTCATGCCAGTTATGTCAGTCATATCAGTCATGTTAATTTTGTTCGCCATGGCAGTGATGTCATTCCAGTCATGCCAGTCATGTCAGTCATGTAATGCCAGGCTTTGCAGACTACATTCATACTTTGAATACATGGGCAGTCATGTTAGGCATGCTAGGTGTGTAAAGAGTGAATTAACAAAGCATAGTCTCTGGCTCCCTCAATCTCTCTCTGTCGGTGATATACAGGCCCAATCATGTATAGACACATGCAGGCCTTCCTATATTGTTCACATAGATGCAGCCCTAGCCAGATGTGCTGTTTCTGTGTCTCCCTTTCTGACACATGCAGATGTCATTACACACTATCTGTAGAGCACACACTGGCCAACCCCAAACAGCTTCTTTTCACTTTTAGGTCTAAAGGACCTTTTGGGCTTCCTTTTGCTTATTGTGTGTGTGAACCCGCCTATCGCCGCTTGCGGCTATATTTCCATCTTGTTACGGTGTATGAACCCTGCAAACATGACTTGGTTAATTGCAAGCCGCTCGCGCATGGGCGAAACCACCGCGATTACGTCATTTTCGACGCAGCGGCTGACGAGCGGCTCGCGCGCTGTCGTACACCTCTCGAAATTTGTAAAAACTTCGCGCGCGCCGCGCTTCAGCGCAATTAACCAAGTCATGTTTGCAGGGTTCATACACCTTAACAAGATGGAATTAAATCATTTGTACGTCACTTTCAAGGTTAAGTATAAACCAGTTATAATAATAATTTACTTGCTGAACAAGCCGAAGGGAAAGCAGGAACCCTGATGGCCAAAGTGATCACAAAATCAAACATCCTTAGAAAGAGTTTCAGAGAAAAAGTAGCAGAACTGAAAGGGGTTGAGCATGAGCTGGAGTGTGGATCAGAAAAACAGGAAAATGGCCTTGTGTGTGTGTGTGTGTGTGTGTGTGTGTGTGTGTGTGTGTGTGTGTATGGTATGATGCTGTTGTCAGTGTTTGAATTTTGTTTTGTATAAAGTTTCATTGTGTATACTGTACAGTGAAAAAAAATGTAACGTTTGTGTCTTGTATTGTCCGTCTTGTGCATTAACATTTGAAGTTTTCAAGCAGCTAGATTAATTAATGTAAATAATCAGTTGGTTTTTGTGCTTTATTTTAACGTGTATGATCTTGCGAGTTGGTCTTAATTTTATTTGGAAAACGGTATTAAAAAGTCTTAAAATGTCTTAATTTTCCCTTGGTCAAACCTGTAGACACCCTGTACTAATGACATGGCAGAGACTCTGATGCATGCATTATGAAATACTGAGTCAAGATTTTTTTTAAATGTGTTTTTATACTTTATAGGGCATGAAAAAATCAAATATAAAAGTTTTTCCAAAAATTTCATTTTTTCAGGAAGTTACAGAAATGTCCACTACAGTGGACTACATGCACTTAAGCACTCAACATACAACTGTAAAAACGTAATGGAAAAATGAATAAAATTTAATTTGATCATAAATTCATGAGCATTGTTAACATTCTTTAACATTCTATAGCCTTACTGTTTAGAGCTAAATAAGAAAAAACACTATAAAGCTACATGTAACATAAATGAATGTTTCAAAATGTCTCTAAAACTATTATTATAGGCAACTGTCCTAAGCTACATGAAAATTGGCAAAGCATCCAGGGCACAGTGCCACATCACACTGCATGCAGATGTATTTCGTTTTCCGTGTTCTCTTCCCTCAACATTCACTCTCCATACTCCTTGAAAAGGGAGCACATCTCTATCATAGTCGATGTCTTTGAGTTTCCAGACATATTTGCGGGTTTGAGTGCCGGCAGGTACTTTGCGAAGATTTCTCTGGACATTTCCCACAGCTCCCTCATCACGCTGACCTCCATCATCATCCTGTCTCTCTGCATCCTGTCTCTCTGCATCCTGTCCCTCTGCATCCTGTCCCTCATCATCCTGTCCCTCATCATCCTGTCCCTCATCATCCTGTCTCTCTGCATCCTGTCTCTCTGCATCCTGTCTCTCTGCATCCTGTCCCTCTGCATCCTGTCCCTCTGCATCCTGTCCCTCTGCATCCTGTCCCTCATCATCCTGTCCCTCATCATCCTGTCTCTCTGCATCCTGTCTCTCTGCATCCTGTCCCTCTGCATCCTGTCCCTCATCATCCTGTCCCTCATCATCCTGTCTCTCTGCATCCTGTCCCTCATCATCCTGTCTCTCTGCATCCTGTCCCTCATCATCTTGTCACTTCAGTGGACACATGGTTAATCACAATTTCCTGCTTATTTAAAATATTTTTTTCAAAACTAAAAGAATAATATTGTTACTTAGATACTCCTGTATGTCACCATATTTTTTTTACCTCTATGGGTCTCCTAGAATAGAAGGATTGACAGGATATTCCAGCAGTGTTGAACACGTGTGGCTGTCTGTCGGCCATCTTGGATTCAGAGGAGATTTACTTGTAGTTACAACAACTAACCACTGAATACACCTAAATGGAGGGTGGCAGCAGAGAGCATTCTACATGCTGATACGCAGTTTCACCATAGAAACCTTTATATTTAGGAGAAAATGACGTTTAAATAGCTGTCCACTGTAGTGACCACTATGCGTCAGAGGGTATTTCAGGGCGAACCCTTTCGGTATTCCGGCGAGGGCATCCTTAACCGGTGATGCACCGGTATTGGTGACCATCAACTTCTGTTCAAGTGTTCTGGATAGTGCTGCTTCTCGTCAGAAAAGAAATGTTTATCAATCGTACGAACCACCCTAGGCATTTGTTAGTAGAAAATAAGAAATGAATAAGCTGACGTTTAACCAAAAGCTTTAGAATCAACAGATTTTTTTCATGCAACGTAAAACATAATTGTCTGCATGTGTGAAAACGTCATTTAGGCCTACCTAATCTTTTCAAATTCAGAGTTTGTCATATGCACAGAGGGAACAGGTTTCCTTAGATACAATGAAAATTTTACTTTGCTCCTCGCTAAGAATGCCAAATATGTCATTAACAAATATCTAAGTATATACAAGCACATATCTTAATCAAGAAATACACACTAAATAAATAATTCATTTTGAAATGAGCTTTAATTTCCTTATAAACTACAATCAACGATTGAGTACCCATGTGCAGTTAACAGGATTTGACCCTACCTTATTTCTTGACGACACATGCATGGTGGTCTCTGGTTACAGAATTCAGTGGTCACAGATGTCTAACACGGGAAACAAGCATAAGACGAATTCAGAATAAAAGGCCATGACTGTTAATCTAAGACAATTGTTTTCTCTTTCAGGGGACATCGTCCATGCATCCTGGGGATGAGGTACGTGATTGACTAAGTCTTGAATCTGGAGTCTGAAGGTTTCCTCCTGTGATGATTTTGCACTGGGCTCTGAATGTCTGTGGCGAGAAAAATGCACCTCTACTCTTGACATGGTGGAGTCTGATGGGGGGGGGGGTGTTAAAGAAACTGATTCAATAGCTTTATCACCGTACTTTGTAAATATAGAGGTGGGACTAATTTTGTCTTGAATTTTGTTTCAGGTGGTGTGCTCTTGACTCCCATGGCTGAGGCTCTGTGAAGAAATTCTGTAGTGTCATTATCCTGGTCTACACTCATGGCCAAAACTTTTGAGCATGACACAATTATTATATTTTCACATGATCTGCTGCCCTCTGGTTTTTATATGTGTTTGTCAATTGTTTTTAGCACATACAGAAATATAATTGCAATCATATGAGTAACAAGCTTTTATTGACAGTTAGAATGAGTTAAGTTAATACTGTGCCATTACACTTACAGTTGTGATCAAATTTATTCAACCCCCACTGAAATAAAGTGTTTTGGCCAGTTTGACATTGATTTTGATCATTTCAGTCATCTTATTTACAATTATATCAAAGAGGCACTTATAAATTAGACAAACATAACATAATATTTATGATGGAATAACCACAAATGTCTTTACTGTGCTCACATCATTATCAGTTTTATTCAACCCCCTAGTGACATTATTTTTTAGTACTTAGTACAACATCCTTTTCCAGTTATAACAGCTTTCAAGCGTGAAGCATAGCTTGACACAAGTGTCTTGCAGCGACCTATGGGTATCTTAGCCCATTCTTCATGGGCAAAAGCCTCCAGTTCAGTCACATTCTTAGGCTTGCGCACTGCAACTGCCTTCTTTAGGTCCCACCAGAGGTTCTCAATTGGATTTAAGTCTGGTGATTGCGATGGCCACTCTAGAATGTTCCAGCCTTTCATGTTCAACCATGCTCTAGTGGACTTGGATGTGTGCTTCGGATCATTGTCCTGTTGGAAGGTCCAACGTCTCCCAAGCCGCAGGTTTGTGACTGACTCCATCACATTTTCCTCCAAGATCTCCTGGTACTGAAGGGAATTCATGGTACCCTGCACACGTTGAAGCTTTCCTGTACCATTAGAAGCAAAACAGCCCCAAAGCATAATTGACCCCCCAGCCATGCTTCACAGTAGGCAAGGTGTTCTTTTGTTCATAAGCCTGGTTCTTCCTTCTCCAAACATAGCGCTGGTCCATTGTCCCAAACAGTTCTAATTTAGTTTCATCTGACCACAGTACACTGTTCCAAAACCTTTGTGGCTTGTCCACATGACTTTTGGCATACTGCAGTCGACTTTTCTTGTTCTTTGGAGTCAGCAAGGGGGTGCGTCTGGGCGTTCTGGCATGGAGGTCTTCGTTATGCAGTACGCGCCTTATTGTCTGAGCTGAAACTTCAGTGCCCACATCTGACAGGTCTTTTTTCAGTTCCTTAGCAGTCACGCGGGGATTTTTCTCCACATTACGCTTCAGGTAGCGCACAGCAGTCGCGGTCAGGATCTTCTTTCTGCCACGACCAGGTAACGTTTCCACTGTGCCCTTTAACTTGAACTTGCGAATGATACTTCCGATAGTGTCTCTTGGAATATTTAACAACTTCGCAATCTTTTTATATCCATTGCCATTCTTGTGAAGAGCAATAACCTCTTCTCTTGTCTTCTGGGACCATTCTCTTGCCTTCACCATGCTTGGAAACACACCAGTAGATGTCTAGAAGGAGCTGAGTATCACAGTCCTTTTAAATCTGCCTAATTGGTGCTTATCATGCTTGATTGCTGCTCGTTGACATCCACAGATGTTTTCAATACCTGATGGAAAACACTGGAATGAACCTCTGTTCTTAGGAGTGGTAGTCGTAAAGGGGTTGAATAATTGTGTCAATGAAGAAATCACAAAAAGGCCATTTAATACTTTATGACAAAAAAAATTGATGCTATCTTAGTTGCATTTAGTTCTTTAACAAGTCCTTGTAAGATTTCATTATGAACACAATTACAAATGTGCACTGAATTCCATAAAACCCTTCGCAGCATTGGGGGTTGAATAAATTTGATCACAACTGTATTAGCTATACACAGTGCTTACTTTGAAAATCAAACGATGCCAGAACGCAAACAGCGGCATGAGACAAGGGGTCAGAGGCCAACAATGTCACCGGATCGCAAAACAAAATCACAATGTCACCGGATCACAAAACGCTTAGGCACACAAATGTTAAAATAACAAGCCAATTTGTATATATAAATTACTTTTAAATTATTTACATGTGTTTTATAAGTGTTTAAGTGCAGAAGTGCATACAGATTTCTTCATAACTTATAATTAGTAGGCTTGAAAGTTACTGGATCGAGGCAGACAGTTCCCGGAACACACCCTTCAAAATGAGAGTTCCTGGATCCTGTTCCGGCAGGATCCGGCTCAAATTAAGCCCTGGCTATAGAATACAAAAGTAATTTTGTGAGTCGTAGCTTTTTCATTTTTTAAGACTCCTCATTGAAAAGTCACATTACACATACCAAACAACAAAAAGACTATAGATCCTTGTTCCTTGTGCATGTGATAAATTACATTCTGCACAGTTACCTCAGGACATGTCAACAGAAAATAACAATCATAGAACAATATATATCTATAGTCACCATGACAACAGTTATCATGATAAGTGTTAGTATTTCAAAGTGCAAAAAGAGCAGAGCTCCTAGGCATGTTAAACCTGATGTGATTCGCTAAAATCTGTGCTCCTTATTTAAAAGGCCTTCTGAGTTTAAGGATTTAGCTTTCTGCTAATTCAAAATGTTAAAAACGTTTGACTTTCTTCCTCTCTCTTTCATTTAAAGTGCAGGCACAGTAAGAAATACACAAACATCTCCATCTTCAAGTAGAATCCATGTTGGGCTTTATTTTGGTCTGGAGGTCTGGCTTGCAGCTCTCAGTTGATCGGGAGGTTCTTCACAAACTCTCTTAGGCTCTTGCGGATATTGGAAGGTTGGGAAGCAGCGCAGTCCAGCAGCGCCGGACCCATGTGGGCATGAAGGGCTTGGCATAGGTGGACAGTGGCCCCTCTCACGCTTCCACCCCTCCCGTGGACCGTACCACTGTTGCTGGAGGTCCCCAGGAGGTACCAGAGCAGAGGAAGCACCTTCTGCTCAACCAGTTGTGGCTTGCAGGGGTAGAGTTCCCTAACCAGCTCTATAAAAAGAACATTTAAAAGGAACAAAGATAAATAAATCAACCCTGGACAGCACTGGGTTATTACAGAAGCATTTTTTTAACCTAGAAAGATTTAATTAAACTAAAGTGACAGTATTTGGTAACTCTCTGGAATGATTATTATCAATATTATAAATATTATTAATTAATATAGGAATTATAGTATTTCTGGTAAATCTTTTATCTTTTTTTTTTATCTCTGGCATCTCTTAGCATATCAGTGGAATGACTTTCTGAAAGAATTGTTTTTTGATAATGTATTTGAATTTGTAGAATATTTCTGTATACACAACCACAAAAGATTAGACACTGTATATTGAACAAAAGAGCCTAAGGACATCCACTGTAAACTCCATTATTTAACTATCTGCTGTCAGATAATGCAAGATCTCCTGTCAGTCTTACATAAATATTTTTTTCTTTATATTGGACTGTGCCTTAATATGAAAGGAGATTTCCATTTGATCTGCACCACAAACATCTAGCCAAAGAGCAAGAACATTCTTTTACTGATTTGTGTGAACCTTTTCCCCAACCTAGCAACCTTTCATCAAAAGATACAAAGATAAAACAGAACACAATCATTGTTGTTGTGTCACGTAGGGCAACGCCCCCTCTCGTAGCTGTCACTCTGGGTTCCCTCATGTCCGTGTTCCCTGCCTGTTTGTCCCGCCCTGCTCGTTTATTTTGATGATTCCTCGTTTGTTACCACGCCCCTGTGTCATTGTCATCACCTGTCCCTAGTTTGGTTCTGTGTATAAAAGTCCCTGTGTCTCCCATGTCCGTATCGGTCTTTTTGTTTAATCCCGTCACCTGCTGTTGTAAGTTTGAGCTTTGCGTTTTGTTATCCGTCTACTTCTGCCTGTTCCGTGTTTTCCCCCTCGTCGTTAGTTTCTTGTCTGAATATGCCTGTTGTCCTTTCTTGTTCTGGCTGCCCTCCCGGTTTGACCCACGCCTGTCCGTTTAACACTGCTTTTGGAATTTCCTTGAATAAATCTCGCTCTCCTCAGCGTTTGTGTCCGCCTCCCTGTTCTGCCCAGCGCAGACCGTTACATGTTGTTGTTTTTCTAAAGCCCAGTGGCATGTGTCCTTCAAGATGTTTTGTAAAGAGAGAAAAGAACCCACCAAGGTTATTGATGAGAGCTTGAATGGCACCTATTGTCGCCATGTAGATGGCGTTATTCTTGGAGTTGAGGTGATTGTCCACTATAGCTGGGACTAAGATGTAGACCACTTGGACCAGGTTGTCTCTGAGCAGTGTGATTATCTTCTGTAAGGCCTCCAAGGCATAGAGGTTAACCTTGCAGTCGTGCTTTGAAAGCATCAAATACCTGTAGCAGAGGAAGAGAGGTATAGAGCAAGCCGCCCATGCATTCATCAGGCACTCACCATATCAGTGCCGTTAAGCCCTGGAGCTGATTTGATTTCAAGCCCTTTCATTTCAACCGACTGATTTTTTCCAAGTCATTCACTTGGATTCTTTGGTTTAATGCAATTTCAAGGATACGCTTGGGTGAAATCTTCACATACATTGTAAAACAAGCTCACACTAACAATGGACACGACTGCCCTCCACTGTAATAGTTAAAACTGATTGTTGTAATATTTTCTACTCTGAAGCATCTGAGCTTTTGACATTTCTTCAGATGTGCCAGCATTTAATGTTCTCCAACGTATGACCCCCCATACAGATCACTTCTGAAAGCTGCTGAAAACATTAAAAATCAATTCAGTTCAAATGTGTTACCAGGAACATGTTGCCCACGACCATATATGGGTTGTCCTCGCAGTGGGCCACCAGCTGATCAATGCCCTTGATGGGCTCGCTGAAGTCTTTTGAACCCAGCAGGGCCTTGAGCTGCTTGACGTACTCTGTCTTGTCTGCAATGCTGTGGATGTGTGCTCTGCTGCTGTCTTTGCTGAACATACACAAGAGAGAAAACACAAGGATTGGGTTATAGTGTCCAAACAGAAAATGAACAAGGCTGCAATCAAATTAAACCAACATCAACACCATCAAAAATTGCAAACATCAAAGCAGTTCCAATCAGGATGCACTTTTTTGTTGTTTGTTTGTTTTGATTAACTGTTTAAATATTCACCTGCTGGCAAACTGAGGAGGAGGTACGCATGACTCCACAGCTGGGATAGAGTTCACGGGTAAGCGGTAAGGTAAGGTTCTCAAGATACAGGAGGGGAGCGTTCGCCGAAATCAGCCGTTACCTTTCAGAGGTGCCGCGTCGTCTGGGCTCACGTCCCTCACCGTGTGTCTAAGGCTACGCTTCATTCGTTGCGTGTTCTGACGCTCCACCTGTGCGGCTGGAGCTTCTTGCTGCTCCAGACGAGGCTGACGCATCTTATATCTTCGCATTCCTAGACACCTTTGTCCTCTCCTGGGAATACACACGTACGAATCACCACAAAACATGGAGTGATGATATTGAAGTCCACATATTGCTTCATACTTTGATTCTATCCCAAAGGTTTCAAGCCGGTTCATTTTGAACCATGCTCTGTCCTTTAACTACTGGGTCTGGGACTACACTGTGCATGCCTTACTGTAAATACAATGTGTGGTGCCACGCACTGCCCTGTACTTTATTATTTGTTTACAATATATGTCTACCATCACAGTTTAGATGGTTTTTTTATTGCAGTCTGTTTCACCTAAAAGTTTTGTGAATAAGCTTTGTTTAGTGAGTAAACATGGGGCATAGTGGCTGAATGGGATAAAAAATCCTCATCATGTATCCAAACATGAATCACTACCTTGGATTTCAGAGTGAGGACAGTGTTCCTGATGGTTGCCAGGTCTTTGGCAGGGATGCACTTTTCCACCATCTTATCAAAGTCATGGTGGGAGGACAGGAACAGCAGCATACGCCGGCCCAAGCGCCTGAGACGAAGAACAGACCCCAAAACAGGAGAGAACCGTGAGTGAGGGACCCGTAATTCACAGCACACCGACCATTTATTTACCAGGGTACAATTTTACAAGGCCGTCTGTGTGTAGAAAACACGATAGTGCTTCTATTACTCTACAATTTAACAGCATTTGCTGACTTCAGAGTATCAGACTAGGAGACTAAAAGAATCAGCAAAAGATTACTATCTGGGAAACTGAATAAGCTTTGTAGAATTCTCGTTCTGATCCCAGTATTAACCTGGTTTCTTGGGAAGCGTCCTGTGCCAACTTGGAAACTGCAGGGATAATTCTCGCTATGACGTCTTTCGCCCCAGACAATAAGCGGCCAGCGCCAATCTTCTCTACCAAAGTAGCCAAGTGCAGAGCAGTACACTTTCTTACTGCAGCATTCAGATGACTTTTGAGGAAAACAGAAGGAAAAAAATTAGGGCATTCAAAAAAAGAAGGTAATAACTATTAATCCATCCAATCAATGTATACAGTACAACTTTTAGCTTCTATAAAGAAACTTAATACCCATATGTATGATCTAAGTGCACAATCAAATTATCATATTCTATTCGATGGCTTAGTTTGCACCAGTTAGTGTACATCTGTATTTTTTAAACAGAAAATGTTTGCATGTCCTCTGTAAGCTAGCTAACTAGCCTATTCTTTAAGCGGTGTGAAGGGCAGTTTGGATCAGCAGAGAGGAGGTGGAATGCAATAAAAATAATATTTAACAGGATAAATAACTAAAAATATTGATATAGGCCAGGGCAATATTTTGAAATAACAATGGAAAAGTAAAAACAGCAGCCAAAATCAGTGCTTTGTTAGCTTCTTGTGACTGTTGTTGCTATCTGAAAGCCACAGTTTAAAGCTCACTGCAGGCTAACTGACCAGAGTCCTCCAGCGAGAAGGGCGTTCATGCTCCGAATGGGGGTGCAGTTCTGCACCATGCTGTCCAGAGCTGTGTCCACGTCCTGCCTGATGAAGGCATTGGACTCCGCTGCTTTGTGAAGGAGGACCTTAGCTGTAGCCTCCACTTCCTGGTCCATCCCTTTCTGCAGGCTGGAGTACAACTCCCTCAAGGACACCACCGCCATGCGAGACACGGCAGAGCGCAGGTTCTGCACCTGCAGGAAAGACGACGTTCCAGCTCGTTTCAGTCACATCCAACACTGCCACCGCCATCGTAATAAGTATAATCCTCCACTGCAATGTGTTATGTAGGCGGAAATACCTTAATCACTAATTACAGTTAGATATGCCATCTGAATTTCAATTAGATGAGAAATGTTTTTATAAAAAATGAATTTCAAAGTACTTTGCTAACGCTGACTTGACTTTGTCAGCAACATCACCTGTAATATGTACATGCTGATGGTGTCTGCCAATTTTAGAATTCAGACCGATACACAGTCAGCAAATCTAGTGGCTTACCTCTTGAATAAGAACAATGCAGACATCATGACGCCTGCTGCCAAGCACATCAGAGTGATGCTGAGCCAATCTACGGATTAACATCAACCCTTCAATTTTCTTCTCCCTGTATGAAGATATTGAACATAGACACACACTGTAACCATCGGATACTGAAAGAAAAAAATGCTACAAGAAAATGGACAAAGAGGAAAAAACTTCACTAAATACATGCATACTTACCATATATGCAGAACACCATAAATGACTTGCTGTTTAACCTGCCCTAGCCAAATGCTTCAGAATTTTGCAGGTGTGACTTACCAGTCATCAGAGCTAAGCAGACTGAAGCTCTGAGCGAGAGCGAGGTCTGGATCGGAGAAGGGCCGTAAAGTCTGCTGCTCGTGGGGATCCTTCCTGGGAGGTCCTGGTTTGAGTTCATCTAGAGAGGAATACCAGAACCCAAACAAACTGACTGGGACTTTTAGGGCTACCAGCTCAACTTTGGTCAAATCAGCTTGAAGGCTGACAGCAAAACATTATTCAATGTGGTGAACTAGATTTAAAACATTGTTGTGTAATGCAGTGTTAACAGCAAAGCAATTTACATGCAAGTGCAGTGATCACACATGAAGTGCTGAAGAGCAGGCAACACTCATCAGAACTGTTTGAAAGGGACGGACGTGCTCTGATCAGTCTGGTACCTCGTCTGCGTCGTGGCAGCATGTTTTTAGTAGGGACAGCCGTGGGGGGGCTGGGATGAAGCGGAGGACTCAAACTTTTGACGGGACTTCTGGGGGTGCGTGCGTTTCTGGAGCTTGAGGGCAAATCATCCAGGATGACACCGGTCTTAGTCTGTGCTGGAAGACTACTGTTCAGCTGCAGGTCTGATGGGAAAGAGGTTCACGGGTAAGCGGTAATGTAAGGTTCTCAGGAAACAGGAGGGGAGCGTTCGCCGAAGTCAGCCGTTACCTTTCAGAGGTGCCGCGTCGTCTGGGCTCACGTCCCTCACCGTGTGTCTAAGGCTGCGCTTCATTCGCTGCGTGTTCTGATGCTCCACCTGTGCGGCTGGAGCTTCTTGCTGCTCCAGACGAGGGAGACACATCTTGTATCTTGGAATCCTAGACAACTTTGTCCTCTCCTGGGAATACACACGTACAAATCACCACAAAACATGGAGTGATGATATTGAAGTCCACATATTGCTTCATACTTTGATTCTATCCCAAAGGTTTCAAGCCGGTTTATTTTGAACTATGCTCTGTCCTTTAACTACTGGGTCTGGGACTACACTGTGCATGCCTTACTGTAAATACAATGTGTGGTGCCACGCACTGCCCTGTACTTTATTATTTGTTTACAATATATGTCTACCATCACAGTTTAGATGGTTTTTTTTATTGCAGTCTGTTTCACCTAAAAGTTTTGTGAATAAGCTTTGTTTAGTGAGTAAACATGGGGCATAGTGGCTGAATGGGATAAAAAATCCTCATCATGTATCCAAACATGAATCGCTACCTTGGATTTCAGAGTGTGGACAGTGTCCCTGATGGTTGCCAGGTCTTTGGCAGGGATGTACTTTTCCACCATCTTATCAAAGTCATGGTGGGAGGACAGGAACAGCAGCATACGCCGGCCCAAGCGCCTGAGACGAAGAACAGACCCCAAAACAGGAGAGAACCGTGAGTGAGAGACCCGTAACTCACAGCACACCGACCATTTATTACTATCTGGGAAACTGAATAAGCCTTGTAGAATCCTCGTTCTGATCCCAGTACTAACCTGGTTTCTTGGGAAGAGTCCTGTGCCAACTTGGAGACTGCAGGAATAATTCGCTCTGCACCAATCTTCTCTACCAAAGTAGCCAAGTGCCGAGCAGCACACTTTCTTACTGCAGCATTCAGATGACTTTTGAGGAAAACAGAAGGAAAGAAATTAGGGCATTCAAAAAAAAGAAGGTAATAACTATTAATCCATCCAATCAATGTATACAGTACAACTTTTAGCTTCTAAAAAGAAACTTAATACCCTTATGTATGATCTAAGTGCACAACCAAATGATCATATTCTATTTGATGGCTTAGTTTGCACCAGTTATTGTACATCTGTAATTTTTAAACAGAAAATGTTTGCATGTCCTCTGTGAGCTAGCTAACTAGCCTATTCTTTAAGTGGTGTGAAGGGCAGTTTGGATCAGCAGAGCGGAGATGGAACACAATAAAAAGAATATACAAGAGGATAAATAACTACAAATATTGACAGGGTGTCTACAGGTTTGACCAAGTGAAAATTTAGACATTTTAAGACTTTTTAATACTGTTTTCCAAATAAAATTAAAACCAACTCGCAAGAAAATACACGTTAAAATAAAGCACAAAAACTAACTGATTATTAGTTTTTGTGCTTTATTTTAACGTGTATGATCTTGCGAGTTGGCTTTAATTTTATTTGGAATTTTATTTAATTTTATTTGGAATCTACCGATATCCGCCCCCGAATTTCAACACATGGCAAATTTAAGATATTTTGGTTGAAAATTTAAGACAAAATAAGACTTTTCAAGGCCTTATTTGACAAAAATTAAACTTAATACCATTTAAGACTTTTTAAGGACCCGCGGCCACCCTGATTGATATAGGCCAGGGCAATATTTTGAAAGAACAATGGAGAAGTAAAAATTATCTGAAAGCCTCAGTTTAAAGCTCACTGCAGGCTAACTGACCAGAGTCCTCCAGCGAGAAGGGCGTTCATGCTCCGAATGGGGGTGCAGTTCTGCACCATGCTGTCCAGAGCTGTGTCCACGTCCTGCCTGATGAAGGCATTGGACTCCGCTGCTTTGTGGAGGAGGACCTTAGCTGTAGCCTCCACTTCCTGGTCCATCCCTTTCTGCAGGCTGGAGTACAACTCCCTCAAGGACACCACCGCCATGCGGGACACGGCAGAGCGCAGGTGCAGCACCTGCAGGAAAGACGACGTTCCAGCTCGTTTCAGCCACATCCAACACTGCCACCGCCATCGTAATAAGTATAATCCACCACTGCAATGTGTTATGTAGGCGGAAATACCTTAATCACTAATTACAGTTAGCTATGCCATCTGAATTTCAATTAGATGAGAAATGTTTTTATAAAAAAGGAATTTCAAAGTGCTATGCTAACTCTGACTTGACTTTGTCAGCAACATCACCTGTAATATGTACATGCTCATGGTGTCTGCCAATTTTAGAATTCAGACCGATACACAGTCAGCAAATCTAGTGGCTTACCTCTTGAATAAGAACAATGCAGACCTCATGAAGCCTGCTGCCAAGCACATCAGAGTGATGCTGAGCCAATCTACGGATTAACATCAACCCTTCAATTTTCTTCTCCCTGTATGAAGATATTGAACATAGACACACACTGTAACCATCGGCTACTGCAAGAAAAAATGCTACAAGAAAAGGGACAAAGAGGAAAAAACTTCACTAAATACATGCATACTTACCATATATGCAGAACACCATAAATGACTTGCTGTTTAACCTGCCCTAGCCAAATGCTTCAGAATTTTGCAGGTGTGACTTACCAGTCATCAGAGCTAAGCAGACTGAAGCTCTGAGCGAGAGCGAGGTCTGGTTTGGAGAAGGGCCGTAAAGTCTGCTGCGAGTAGGGATCCTTCCGGGGAGTTCCTGGTTTGAGTTCATCTAGAGAGGAATACCAATCAATCAATCAATCAATCAAAATGTATTTATATAGCGCTTTTTACAACAGTTGTTGTCACAAAGCAGCTTTACAAGTGTCCCAATAAGTGTTAACTGCTATAAATGCATGACAGGCACTCAACTACCAGACACCATAAAACAAAAGACACTCACACTTTACCAGAAGTACCCAAACAAACTGACTAGGACTTTTAGGGCTATCAGCTCAACTTTGGTTCAAATCAGCCTGAAGACAGCAAAACATTATTCAACATGGAGAACTAGATTTAAAACATTGTGTTGTGTAATGCAGTGTTAACAGCAAACCAATTCCAACCTCTGCCAATTACTCCTTCAGACATGTCGTCAGCAGGGGACGCCCTGGTGCTTTGCACTTGAGATCCTGAAAAGCACAATACATATTAACACATACTCTATCAAAAATCTCAAATATAACTTCTGGTTTCATAGTGGTTTCTTCATGGTGCAGAAAAACAATGTTCATGGGTGCAGGTATAGCAATGTACAAGAGGATCAGCAGGGGCTTTTTGTTTGTAGTATAGGGCTTTCAAAGCAGTTTTTACTTTTTAAATACTTTTTTCTTTTACTTTTTTTGTTGTTGTTGCTGCAACAAATGGTTTGGATGCCATTTCCAGGAGAGCAAAAGAGTGAGCTCACCTTTGGCAGGCCTGAAGGCACGGAGTGGCTCTCGGCCAGCAGGTTTGGTGAGTGGAGGCAACATTGCTTCTCTGCCACTCGCATTCACCTTAGCCCGCTTCTTAGCCACTCTTTTACGCAAGAGGCGTAGGGAGTTCATCATCTGAAAAATAAAGAGTCTGTCAGCCCAAGTGCAACTGCCCATACCCACTATATCCGTCAAGTACAAGTACATACAACAATACTATACAAGTATTGAATGACCAAAGAAACACAAAAATTTTGCCCAGTTTAAAGCTGGATCCTCCCTGTATGTTAGGTAAATGACATTTACTGGGTCTATTATTATTAACTACATATCAATGCCTTGATGCCAGAATATATGAAGAGTTTGGTTCCGAAACGCGATAAATGCAGTTTAAAAAAAAAATGAGTTAGAATCAGAATGGTATGTGACCACTCTTGAAAAGCCAATATTCAATTTTTATCAAAACGCCACATCCGCCGTGTAATACTGCCCTGCTTTCTCTCTTTCCTTCCAAAATGCAACAATCGCCAATCCTGATTTCCCGCAGTACGCCACATCTCCACTCATCCAATCACAGTGCACCACCAGATACGGAATGTAAACATCATAGCACGCGACCTGTTGAGCCGCCCGGCATTTCTTGTAGCTTACTTTGTTAAAATATGTCTCGTTTTTCACTCTCAAAGTCCGCAAAAATGAACGGTTTTGATGATATAGAGGAGCCTGTTCGTATAGCAGTTATTGGAAAAAGAGATATATTTATTTTATTTTATCAATGCCCAGATTCTGACCAGTCCCACTGTCGGCTGGATATCAATCAGCAGCAGACTATCCAGCCCCTAACCGAGAATCGTTACATCGCCGCGAAATGCACTGGCTAAAGTGCGCACGTTTAGCTCGCAAAATTATCAAACGTGGAAAAGATTTAGCTCTGTGACTCATGTACAAACACTGTTTGCTGGGGGTTGTTCATAACCAAGCTAGGAGCGGGGTTATTATAATAATATAAATTTATATATTATATGAATTTGTGTTTTTAGGCCCAATGGTCAAACTATTATATTAAGATGTATAATTTACAGTTATTTATTATTGTATTTTGCACATTTTCAGTCAAAAAAAATTTCTATTAATGACAAAGGATATATAAGACATTTTGAAAAAAACATGGCATGGATTTATTGCGTTTTGTGAAAAAATGAATTGTTTTTTAAAAATAAATCTTTAAATATTAAAATCTTGATTTAATTCGTTTGTGTTTTTTTAACCTTAGTATGGTATTTGATAGTTTGAAACAAAAAACTGTGGTTTTCAGCCTACCACTTAAAGAAAACACATTTTTACTCAAATTGATCAAAATGGATATAGCATTTTGGAACCAAACTCTTCATATCTTAACTAGGTTAATTTATTAATTCACAGCCACCATATACCCATAGGGAGATGGATACTCTCAACCAGACAATGCTCCCTCTCATAGTGCTAGGACTATCTTGATATCCTTAACAACTGAGATAAACGCAAATGTAGCATCAGCAGAAGGAAACATCATCTCATCATATTTGGACACCTAAGCAAAGCATATCGCATGCATGGTCAGATTTAATACTGGGATGCTACAGGGCCTTTATTATGTAGACACAGACGTTAGGTTTGTCAGCTTATATTAGGACCAATGCTGTGTTTATGCATTAAAATCCAGAAAGTACAACACTTGAGTAACATTTGCAGGCAGCAACCAAAGAAATCTATCAGTTATGTTGTATCAGTTGGTGTAATCAGTTGGTGTATTTGTATGTATTTTAAATGTTTTATGCTATGTAAAATTCTACATGTTTTTTTTATGAGTTGGGCATATATTGTACTTTTTAGCCTTTATACAGCACTCTGGTTGACTCCGTCATATAAAATGTGCTTTATAAATAAACTTACTTACTTACTTACTTACTAGTTAAACTAATGCATCTGAGACTGAGATACTCCAACTATGTACAACATGATATATGTTCCTACTGACCTCCTCCTTGTCCACTGGCTCCTCATCTGGGTCATGTATGAGGGCGAGGTCCAGGTGGAGGTTCCTGCCAGGCTTCTCCTCCTGCAGGGCTTCCACTGGGGAGGTGGGCGGAGAAGGTCTCATCAGTCCTGACGAGGTCCCTCTCGTGCGTGAAGTGAGCACAGGCAGTTTGGAACACCTGCTGGAGCCAACTTCACCTGCATGGGTGAATAAGGACATTAGCAGAAATTACCTCACCATAACATTTCTCAGTGCCTTAGTACTACGTTGCATATGTTTCTTTATCTGAAAGTGCCACTGAAATATGATTCAAGCAAGATGGACCGAGAACGGCAACTTCTCATATGCATCTTGCTACAATTCATGTAATGGCAGCACAATGAAGTAGTACTGAATATCTGAAAGCAGGGCATCCGTGAGCCCAGAAGCAGGAAAACATTTATCAGAGCTTCAGTATATGTGTGACCCAGTTTTAGTTTAGCTTAGTTGTGATTCTTTTAGTTTACTGCATCATGAAATCTTACATTTCAATACAATTTGATTCAATTTAATTATTTTGGCACAATTCAGAATTATTTTAATTCTGATACTGGTAGATACATTAGCCTAGCTCTGCTAATGGCTAGCACATCTCGCCTCTGCTAGACACTGTTCCATTACTGAGTGAAACCATGTCAGATGAAGATCATCAAATTTGAATTTAAGTATTTTGTACATTTGACAAGTGGTGACTATAAATGATCTACGTATATGCACATTTGTTGGTTAAAATTAAATTCATATAGAATATATGACCACAAAATTAGATCTGCTCATCAATTTACCACTGACGTGGGAACAAGTGCAAGACAAGCTTAGTGCAAGACCAACTTAACTTAAGCGGGCACCCAAATAACCAGCCATGCCTCACTGTGTGTGCCTAGCACGTTCTTAGCAACGTAGCCATGCACTCACCAGTACTGTCCCTCCACGGGCCCGGGTCTCTGCGCCGAGGGCTTGTATCTCGCTGCACTCCCGGAAGAGTGGCCAGAGGGTAGGAGGGCAGTAGGAAATACCCGGGGGGGTTCCCAGGTAGCAAGCGGCTGGATTTGGGCAAACCTGCGTGGGAAAGGGCATCCATGCTCATGAGTTTAGCTCCGCTCACTTGACACCTGAGTGAAGTTTCTGACTAACTGATCTCCTTGTTCCCAAATATTGTATTTAGCAATATTTTAACACAAAACAAATGATGCAACATTATAAATTCTACATTTTGTACAGGTATTTCAATGACATATAAAGTAAAGCCAACATCAATAAGTCACCTCTACCAGCATCACTGGGGTTAGCTGCTTCGAAGATGTCTGGGAGCAAGGGTTGAAGATGTCTGCTGCTCCCGTGAAGTCTCCCCACTCTCTCTCTCCTCCACCCTGGAGAGTGGAGCTGGGGAGGCTCCACTGAACCTGGACATGAAACACAGACAGAACTGTAGAGGACACGTTCAATCTTCAGACCAGCATATGAAATTAAGACCTGCAGATCATACTGCATTTTAAATAATAATAGATTATGATAATGGATATTTTGGCATGTGGGATTGGCATTCTGGGGAGTAGGGTGCTGGCACAATCAACTGACTGCAATAAAACATTCAAGTCTAGTCTTGCTTGTAAGCTCACATTGTCCTTGCCAACAGAAGTAGGTACAAAGCACAAACTCCTTATATCACACAGACTGCTGCTGCATACCACTGCTTAACGCTGGCCAGGTGATACCCAATACTTAAAGAAGCCATGTTACATAGATTACAAAGATTAATAGATATATGCTTTGGCAGCAGTCCAGATGAGGTATCAGAAGCCAGCAAAGCAGCATGACAATGTTTTGTTTATATTGTTTGGGGGTGTACTAAAATAGTGATAAATGACATCTGTAATCCATATACATGTATTATCAGTATTATACTATGCTGGTATAACAATGATTCGAAGCATTATAACCTTAGACCAGGGGTCTCCAACACGTCGCTCGCGAGCTACCAGTAGCTCGCCACCCCTTTCCGAATAGCTCGCCAAAGGGCCAATGAATTACATATAAATTTGTAAACCTAATTGGTCCCATCGAGAAATCTACTTAAATTCATGTCCAATCAAAATTCACAGTTGTCCCTCCCCTTCTAACACTAAATGATTATTCGCCAATTATACAACAGTTAGTTCACAATCCGACTGGTTGAGAAGTGTTCTAACCCTGCAGATATGTGTGATAACAGCACGGTATTCTCGTTCTCTGTATCACTCCGCGAACGCGTTGTCAAGTAACGGCATGTACATATATTCACTATAACACACTCTCTCTCGTTTGCTATTGCTCAATTAGCTGTCAATCAAAAAGTTAGGCTGCCGTCAATATTGAATAAACCAGGGGTCACCCACGTCATGAGTCGCCACGTCATGTTTTTGCTACTATTATTATTACACGCAACTTTCGTTCGCCTCGCCACCCCCCCCCCCCCCCCCCCCCCAACCAACTTTTCGTTCGATTGATGCGTTCTAATCTGGTAACCCTCCGCAATAATTTGTATCCAAGAAGTAGCTCCCAGTCTCAAAAAGGTTGGAGACCCCTGCCTTAGACTAAACACAACCGCCTAGCAGATAACGAGTGTCACTGTATGTGGGCTGTCAAGGTGCCCACTCTAAAGTGCTCTACTCTACACCAAACATATCACAGCTAAAGTAAAGAATGGAACATGAAATACATTCAGTTTTTTCTCGATGGAATCGGCATGTGCCTGTTTACAGCCTTGATATTCACCATGTGGGATCAGGGAGGAATTGGGTAAATACTGAAATGATCATATGACTCCTATCTTATCCGTGATCAGTGGAACTGATGGTGTTACAACTCTCCCCATGTTACAACCATACCCGGTCTCCCCTATAGGGCTTTCAAAGCAGTTTTTGCTTTTTTAATACTTTTTTTTTTTTTTTACTTTTTTTGTTGTAGTTGCTGCAACAAATGGTTTGGATGCCATTTCCAGGAGAGCAAAAGAGTGAGCTCACCTTTGGCAGGCCTGAAGGCACGGAGTGGCTCTCGGCCAGCAGGTTTGGGGAGTGGAGGCAACATTGTGATGGTGGGCGGAGAAGGCCTCATCAGTCCTGACCTGGTCACTCTCGTGCGTGAAGTGAGCACAGGCAGTTTAGAACACCTGCTGGAGCCAACTTCACCTGCATGGGTGAATAAGGACATTAGCAGAAATTACCTCACCATAACATTTCTCAGTGCCTTAGTACTACGTTGCATATGTTTCTTTATCTGAAAGTGCCACTGAAATATGATTCAAGCAAGATGGACCGAGAACGGCAACTTCTCATATGCATCTTGCTACAATTCATGTAATGGCAGCACAATGAAGTAGTACTGAATAACTGAAAGCAGGGCATCCGTGAGCCCAGAAGCAGGAAGACATTTATCAGAGCTTCAGTATATGTGTGACCCAGTTTTAGTTTAGCTTAGTTATGATTCTTTTAGTTCATTGCATCATGAAATCTTACATTTCAATACAATTTGATTCAATTTAATTTAGTGCTGTTAATTCCAGGTGCCGCGATTAAAAGTCCTCACCAGGATTTTGCTCAAGCTTGCTAGATTTTCTAATTAGCAATTCAGGTAAAATTAGTGGAATCAACACAATCCAGGAAGCCAGAGCAAAATCCTGGTGAGGACTTTTAATCGCGGCACCTGGAATTGACAGCACTAATTTAATTATTTTGGCACAATTCAGAATTATTTTAATTCTGATACTGGTAGATACTGAAGAGCCAAACTACAGTACCTCCTAGCTCTGCTCATGGCTAGCACATCTCGCCTCTGCTTGACACTGCTAGACAGTCCAGATGAGGTATCAGAAACCAGCAAAGCAGCATGACAATGTTTTGTTTAGATTGTTTGGGGGTGTACTAAAATAGTGAAAAATGACATCTGTAATCCATATACATGTATTATCAGTATTATACTATGCTGGTATAACAATGATTCGAAGCATTATCACCTTAGACTAAACACAACCGCCTAGCAGATAAAGAGTGTCACAGTACACCCACACTGTATGTGGGTCGTCAAGGTGCCCACTCTAAAGTGCTCTACTCTACACCAAACATATCACAGGGCTACAGTGCCATGTGAATTCATTACAATGTTGAAGAATATGTGATGTCATATTTTCTGATAAAACTGATGTTTTACTGGTCAGGTCATGTGCAGAAAGCTGATGGTTCTGCACCTCTGCCAGTCCTTACAAACAAATGTAATAAATGTTTTTTTCTACTTCATCATGTATGATTATTTGGTTTGTTGAATACGCATGTAATCTTCAGTGTTACACAGTACCAGTGTGGAGTGGTCCTTCTACAGGGATGTTAACATGGCCGACATCTGAGGGTCCCGCCGTCCTTCTGTGAGGGAAGGGTGCTGGTCCACAGGGATCCGTGTGGATCACTGTCGCTTGGGGGTTGTAGGGCACACCTGAAAATCCCACAGCAGGTAAAGTGAAACCCAGCACGCCTCCCAGTGAGGCTCAAATGCCTTGTAAGTGTTTCCCAATGAACAAGTGATTATAACAAGGGCTATGGTGCCATGTGATGCCATTAGAATGTGGGGAGAATGCTTAAGAATGTGATGTCATGTTAGAAATCTGTTTCTTTTTTTAAAAAAAATATTTTTATTTGCTTTTTCCATGGCCACATGGACAATGTTAATACATATATGTAACATGGTGGGATTTATGAAAATTGTGCTGAGTCAAAGAAATCAAAGAAATAACCCATGCTCCATTAATTACATTATCCTGTACACATGAAATAAAGAGCTTGACAGTCATCACTAGAATAAATAAACATGTTATTTTTCTGAACCTTAGAAACCTACTATATAAATGGGTATATTTAACTTTTAATTATTATGAATAAGCCTATGGAAATCCATACTCATAAGAATTAATATACTGTCTTACATAGAAGTATAAAATGATGTACAGTATATGAAAATGTATTTTTCTCACCATGAGTGGTAAAACCTGGTGTGTCTTTGAAGTGGTTCTGTTCCTGTCCAGGCCTTGGCTGGTCAGTTGTCCTGGGGTAAAAACTCATTCTCCACCTGAAAAATAGAAAGAATAGAAAGAGAGAAAGATCTAGAAAAAATAGAAAGATTTGTTAGATTATTTAGGTTTGTAATTCTCAGCAAAATGTCGTGCGACTTGTTTTGAGCTTTTCAGCATCAAAACTGAATCCAAACATTCCACCATCCCAACCAAACATTCTAAACCAAACGTTCCAAAGTTGAGTATCACGTGATATCACAATTTCCTGTTATTCTAACCAAAACACCAACTCAGCCAGGCTGCTACAATAACCTTTTTGTTTTTTTACCTTTATTTACAATAATCGCTTACAAACAAAAACAAGGCACAAGTGGTAATACAAGGAATCAGAGTTAAACAAGTTGAGTAGCATATGTACAAAAAAGTAAATAATAAATAAATAATAACGCTAACGACATCTAGCGTCGCCACAGCGGGCAGAAATTATCATACAGTTAAGCCCGCCCACTAAGAGGGAAGATATGATTGGTCAATTTTGCTGTCATTTGAAACTGGTTTTGCCCTGATTGGCCTAGGTGCACGCACCACTTCCTCGTTGGTGTCAGGATGGTACCGTATTTCCGGTTGGTATGCGGAAGTGTCGATGTCATGGCCGAGTCTAAATTCACAAGGTGCCTGTTGGAGTTCCCGAAATTTACCGTCAACGATGTGCGTCGTATTGTCAGAGCATCAAGTACAACGACACAGAGTCAACTTGAAAAGGGTTTCAAGTTCTACGTTTCATCCTACCTCTGCAATTTTGAAGGTAAGTGGCCGACGCTAGTTAGCTAGCTAGCCTGAGGTGGCAGTCTAATGAAGTGATGTTGTTTTTAGTAACGAACCAACCTGTCCTAGTACTAGAAATGCCTTTTTAAAACATGTTTGTATTTCTGATGGAAGTATCAGGCAAAAGTAAGGCTAACGAGATAACAGTGAGGGCTCACTGCTACAGATCTATGAAGAAAACAGATACGCCACACCAGCTGAGAGTAGGACTGGTTAAAATGACACGAGTTCTGTTCAGTGTCACGTTCAAAGTTCTGTTGAACAAGTTCAAAAGTGAGTTCAACACAAGTTCAATCTTTTATCCTTGCTCTTACTTCACGTAAGCTGTGATAACCATAGGCATTGGTTTTCAAAGCTTACAATGGTAGCCAAATGCAGAGTAGCTGAGTGGGAATCATTAGCAGTCTATTTTGCCTATAGTAAACAAATGGGAGTTTATTTTACAGTTCGAGCTATTGTTATCTACCTCTATGACTCAAAAGCAGAATATAGTCCACCTCAGCTATTCTTCAAACTGCATTTTCTAAAATCTGTCAATCTGTCTTTCAAATCTTTCATCTTAACTTCTTTATTAACATATGGCTGCAACACTTACACCTATTAACATATTCTGATAACACTCTTCAAGAAGCAGTTGAAGTAAAACCTGCACTGTTCTGTTGTTGGTTGTGGAAACAACAAAATAATATAAATATAAGTAGGCCTGTTTCACTCCTATGTGTAAGCATTTCATCTGGAGTGAAAATGAAGTTTAAATCTAAAATATATTTAGTTTATAGTTGCTCAGTGAACTAGTAAATTGAACCATGCACAACACTGTAGAATAGAAAGACAGTATAGCCAAGTGTTTTAAGAGTGATGCAAAACAGCACAAATGTTACATGAGACAATAGACAAGTGACATTCACCACTACCAACATGATGGGACAGATATTGCGCCTATTGACATTGCTGAAGTCTTCTTTTCAAGATATTAAATTTTGCCTCTTGTGTATTTCAGATGACATTACGTGATTCAATGCCAGTTGTGCTCATTAAGAGCAACTGCTCTTGTGTTGCTAGTTGCGGAATCTGCAAACACTTGGTTGCATTGCTTTTCCAGACTGCTCATTATTCTGAATCTGGCATGTCTGTCGTCCCTCCTGTCCTTTCATGCACACAGACAGAACAGAAGTGGCATAAACCACCAACAATGGTTTGTCTTATTTCATTATTTAATGTTAGTTAATGTATCACAGTCACTTTACTAACACCATCTTTTAAATTAATAGGGGGTGAAGCCTGGACCCGTGGATGCCATGGTTGTCCTAAAGCCAAAACCAGGTGCTACTACAGCCAGTGGAGTTAGGTATGTAGTACCAAATTTAATAGGCAGATTACAGTGTGTGGTAAAAAAAATGAATGCTTTTGATCATCTGATAAGACCCTGTTCTCTTCAAGATTTAATTTAGCCTCGTTGTACTTCAGATGACATGTGATTCACAATCAGTTGTGCTGGGGAACAGATTACAATGTGTAAATATAAATGTTATTCACTCTTCTTTTATTTCAGAAGTACACTTTTCAAGGGCTACAGCGGTGAGCTCCCACACCTGGCTACTCTCAATCCTGGACCAGTCTACGCTGGAATGAAAGCAGATTCTCTTCCACTCATCTGCACAATGAACATCTCGCCTGACAAGCCACTTGTGGACTCCATCTTTGGGAAGGTACAAGTTGGCAGTGTACTGTCCTATCAACAACCACCACCTCCATCTGACAGTGTTGTCATACATGAGGATGCACCCCCATTCCCGAGTCTGCCACTAGAATGTTACCATCTAAGCCCACCTGAATATTCATTTGTGCCAACACACCAAGAACAGCTACACCTAAGCTCACTTTCTGTGACCTTGTCACAGTCACACCTTATTGAGGAGGCAACAAGATCCCAAAGTGCTACACCTGAGTGGAATTCACTTAGGAGAGAAACAGTGACTGCCTCACATTTCAGAGAGGTGAGCCACGTTAGAGGTCCAGGTGCTGCAGAAAGCCTGGCAGAAAGGATAATCCGAGGGACACGACAAACAGCACACATGAAGAGAGGACTTGAAATGGAAACGGGCCTTAAAGGACTATGCAGTTCTGAAAAACTTGAACTTGACCAAGTGTGGGCTAGTGATTCATCCAGATGCATCTTGGCTGGGTGCATCACCTGATGGACTTGTATATGACACACTTGAGCGTCCATCATTTGGGCTTGTTGAAATTAAGTGCCCAAATGCACAAAGCTATGTAGACTGCAAATTCCTCAAAGTGGCACAAGGCCTACACAAATTGAAGGAGAGCCATTGTTATTATTGGCAAATCCAATTCCAGTTATTGATTACTGGTATGCAGTGGTGTGATTTAGTTATCTGTGCCCATTATGATATCTTTGTGCAGTGAGTTTAGAGAGATAGCAGTGTATTAGAAGAGGTGAAAAGGAGGTGTGACATGTTTTTCTTTAACACTTACATGCCAAAATACCTCTCTATGACCAAGCAATAGAAAATCATAATGAAGACATGAACTCATGAACAATTAAAACAATTTCAATTTATTCTGTCAATTGTATTACTATTGTATTCATTAATTTTTTTTACAAATACAGTAAAAGTTAAGAAATACATAATGTTGTATTGTGTTGTGTCAATTTTACATATAAAAGTGAAAGCATTTTATACAATTAATCATATTGCACTGTACCTTAACATTGCAGCCAATATTTACAGACTAGCATGACCTAAAGCAGGGGTCGGCAACCTTTTTGACTCGGAGCCACAAAAGCAAAATAATTGGAAATTTATTTCAGTGACGATGACATGTCACTCAAGCAAAGCGAAAGTAAATACCGGACATTTGTGAAATTCCACCCGAACATTTTTTAAAGTCTCAAAAATAATATACGTTAATTAAATACTCATTAATTCTATTCAAAAGCTGAGCCGCATCAGAGGGATAAAGAGCTGCATGCGGCTCCGGAGCCGCGGGTTGCCGACCCGTGACCTTAAAGGGATCATTTTAAGGTTAGAGAAAAAATAAATAAATAAATCACCATAATTCACATTACATCATCTGTCTAATTCTGGATTGACACGGGTGAATAATGTATTTGCTTATATTTTTCTAATTGTTTAGATGTCGATTGTCAAACTGTAAGTGGATTAAATAAAATTGGATAAATTATATTATATATATTTATGTTTTAAGAATATTTTTAGGCCCTCTGAGAGTATATGTATATATATATATATATATATATATATATACATACGGTCTCTGGTCTCAACACAGCTCCCTGTCAAATACTGCCCACTAGTGGGACAGTGATGTAGTACAAGTGACAAACTATTAAAAAAAAAAACATACATTGCATAAAATTATACACATAATCACCATTAATAGGTTAAAAGCAGGAATGCTTAGATGTATAATAATTTATAGCTATAGTAAATTATATATGCTGTTTCAGTGTGTGGATTATAGTTCTACTGTAAATTAAACATAGAAGTTATTTTTGTTGTATAGTCAAAGTCAAATTTATTTATATAGCTTTCACAACACGTCACAAAGCAGCTTTACAATCGTATGGGTCCAGATCCCTAATGAGCAAGCCAAGGCGACAGTGGCAAGGAAAAACTCCCTATGGTGGTGGGGATTAGGAAGAAACCTTGGGAGGACCAAGACTCAAAAGGGAACCCATCCTCCATTGGGTGGCCCGTTAGCACAAGTCCGTGGTGCGCAGGCTGGTTCTACAGATAATGTTTAAAGAGAGGTTTAAGGAAATCTCTCTTATTATTTGAGTGTTTGGAGTTGATTTAAGTGCTTTAGCTAATATTACTGTCATTTAATTACCCTCGCATAAGACCCAAAAACAAACACAAAAAGCAAGAACAAATGTTCAATTTAACCCACAAGCACTTAGTGTTGTGCTGAAGTCCTCCCTGAGGCCGGTCTGCAAAACCACACCCACTCAAAGGGGGCGTCAGTTCTGGCTGGGCTGGCTGGGACTGGAAGGCTCAGGTGGTAGTGGGTTGTGACCTGCTCTCGGGCAGGTAGAGGACCATCTCTAGAGACACCAGCACATTGAATTCAAAGGCGATCTGCTCCATCCTGCTAATGTGGAAGCTCTCCTCCAGCTCCTGCAAAGAGCAGAGACAGTGAGGGGCGGAGTTAGTGAAGGACCTGGAGCGCTCATTCTGATTGGCTGAGCTTCATGGGAACATGTGTTTGGAATTCAGTGAACAGAGCTCCAGAGCATGATTATACTTAGATATTATTGAAGCCATTTAATGAGAAACCTAACAATATCTCGCAGCAAACCGCTTCTTTGTGTATATTAAATTAATTCCGATATTAGCATTGTATACATCATCATAATAATAATACATTTTATTTAAAAGCGCCTTTCACAACACTCAATAGACAATAAAGTAAATCACAGGGAATAGGCTATTTTGAACAGGTGAGTTTTGAGTCTAGATTTAAAAAGAGGAAGAGAATCAATTTTTATGGATGTCAGGTGGGAGGGAGTTCCAGGGTTTGGGAGCAGAGCGACTGAAAGCTGCTTCCCATGGTACTCATACGAGCAGGAGGCACAGAGAGATGAGTGGAAGAGGAGGATCTGAGCGAGAGGGAGGAAGATGCAATATTGAGAAGATTTGACAGATATGGGGGGACAAGATTATGGATGGCCTTGAATGTAAAGAGACAGATTTTGAAATGTATTCTATATTTAACAGGAAGCCAGTGGAGTTGTTGAAGTGGAGTTGTTGTAATGTGTTGGAATGAAGGAGTTTTAGAAATAATACGAGCAGCTGTATTCTGAACCAGCTGAATCTTATGGAGGGACTTATACAGAAGGCCAAACAGGAGAGAATTGCAGTAGTCAATACGGGAGGTAACAAGGTTATGAACAAGTATAGATGCAGTATGGGGGGTGAGGGAGGGGCATAGACGGTTGATGTTACACAGATGAAAATATGCAGACTGGGTTATATTACTGATGTGCGAGTGAAAGTATAAAGTGCTATCTAGGATGACACCCAGACTCAATTGGCATGGAGAAACTGTGAACTTTAGATATTGTAGATTTTGAACCACAGAGCAACATTTCAGTTTTATCACTATATAAGTTTTAGGAAATTAGATGCAAAACAGGTTTTTATTTCAGATAGACAGTTTGAAAGGGATGAGCGTGGGAACAGGTGCCTGGTTTACCAGATAAGTAGAGCTGGTATCATCTGCGTAGCAGTGTAAATCAATATTATATGAGCCAAATATATTGCCAAGGGGCAAGAGGTAAATGATGAAAAGGGGTGGCCAACCCATCAGAGACCAAGAGACACTTTTTTTTTTACTGTGAATGACCCGTGTGAGTGCGCCCTAAGAGCTGATTAGTTTTACCATCGTTTTTCATGCAGTTCATAGTGCTAAATATTAGAGCCTTTACTTTTACTTTCAGTACTTAAGTACATTTGAAGGCCAATACATTTGTACATGTGTGACTGTGTGTGTCTCTTGATGTTCAAAAAAAGAGTTGTGTGAGTGTGTGTGCATGAATGTGTGTGTGCTTGTATGTCCAGTGGTGGATGGTGCCATAGACATAATATACATAGACGCTTCACGGACTGACACCGCCTATTGGCGTTGACGTAACAGGTGGCCGCCATATTGGATGGGTCTCCCTTGCGCTCCAAGTACATATATTTGTACTGAAAAAGGAGTATAACAGTGTTCTCAAGTCTCACGCATTGAGCGTGTGACATACGCATCTTACCGTCTTCACACGCTCTCACGCCACACTTCAGATTTCACACGGCGAAAAAAAAAATCTAGTTTATTTACCTCTGATCCATATATATATGTCGCCCTCCACTGGCGATCGATCGCGAAATACAACAACAATGTTCACCACCCCCCCCCGCCCCGCTCAACAACTTACGTTCGCCACCCACTCTCACACTCTGAAAAGAATTCAAAACTTGAGAGCCCTGAGTATAATATAACTATAATAATCACAACTCTGCGAATCTTTACCCGATTTTCACAGTTTGGTTTGTTACAAACAGCAGAGATGTAGTTATGACACAGGACACTGTTACACATTACATACACAATAAATACAGTTTGCAAATATATTTGCAAATAAATTCTTTAAAAGTCAGACAAAATGATTTTCTCAATTTTTTTTCACATTTTGTCTCTCATAGTTGAGGTCTACCTATGATGTCAATTACAGGCCTCTCTCATCTTTTTAAGTGGGAGAACTTGCACAATTGGTGACTGACTAAATACTTATTTTCCCCACTGTATGACACACTTACTTACAACTATTTGGAAAACAAAGTATAAAGACACCAGTGCAGTAGCATGTTGGACCTCTGACCAGCCAACAGCAAAGCAGTTCTTCTGTTTAGCTCGTAGCTTTGACAAAATGTTACTGTGTCTCACGCAAGAAAAAAATGGTGCATCCACTGCTCCCCACTAGCCAGTGTAGTGCTTGTGAATGTACCTCTTTAGACAACAAACTTCATAAAATGATGAGGCAGGTCTCATGAGATGTAAGATGAAGAACTGCTACTTAATATGCCTCAGGGAAATATTGCTGTGTGACGAGGGACCTGATGAACCTGTGGGGTTCTCAGTAGAGAAGATCTGCACCTTCAAGTTCCTTGACATAAAGAGAACCTTACATGGACCATTCACGCTGGTCACGTGGTGCAACATCATCTCTTCTATATCAAATGCCATTAAGGTAACTAAGAGTCTGGACTATAAATGGTTTTAACTAGCTTGTCTCATTAATCAGACTCATCATCATGTCCTCTGGTAATTCAGCACAGCGTCATCAGTACAGAATATTTTTGCTTCCTCTTATTATTATATTAGTGCTTATTATTATATATTAGTGCTTCCTCCTGCCTGATTGCATTTAGACTTATTCGTGAGTTTTTTGTAAAATTAATTCTAAAGGCATTTTTACTTATTTTTACTCTGTGTGTGTTTTGCAGCAAACAGGGGTAAGCAGAGAGTTTAAGGGTATTTCCATCAATACGGATGGCGTTTTCAGGTCATCTGATGTTTCATCTTTTGAGATTTGTGTAACCCTAACACATCACTCATTTCTCAGAAAAACACTGAACCGTGTTTGGTCTTTATTTTGCTTTTCTGCCTCTTTCTTACTCTCCATCATGTAGGTCTCCAGTGCTTCTCCCTGGAGTAGAGACCACAGACAGCTGGACAGAATAAGGAGCCTTAACAAGAAGTGAATCAGGAACATCGTTTTGTTTTTTAATTGCAAGGGAGTCATATTGTCTTCTGGTTTACTTTCAGTGTTACTCATGTAACCATTATTAGTGAGTTACAGGTTAACATGTCTTAGGTTGAATGTATCCAGTATATAATTTGAGGGATTCACTATTTTCCTTGTAAACAATTATTCATGGGCCAACCAGTCAGTCATGTAATGTGCATAAGCAAAGGTTTTTGAAAATAATCTACATGAATAACTTTTGAAGGATGATTTTGTCACAAATTGTGACAATATCCCATATTTGATACATCGCCCTCCAGAAATATTGGCACCCCTGGGTAAAATATGTTAAAAGCCTTTAAATTATTATTTTATTATTTGCAAAAGCATAACCTCACTCTGAAAAAATTAGAAAAAAAGCAACCTTCAACTCAAGTAAAAAAAATAACCTGGCAACTCACATCTCTATTATCCACTATTATTTACGTTATATATGCTACCATTGGGCATAGTTATAAGCAAACATGGTGTCAATTTTCACTGCTATGCAGATGACACCCAACTTTGCATTTCAGCCAAACATGAGGACAAATCCACATTAGGAAAAATTGAGGCCTGCGTAAGAGATGTTAACTGCTGGATGTCGCTAAACTTCCTCCAACTTAATAGTGACAAAACTGAGGTTCTCCTTCTGAGCCCAAAGGCCGCAAGACAGAAAATACCAGATCTAATGCTAAATCTGGCAGACTACCCCATTACACCTGGCTCAGTAGCCCAAAATCTTGGCATCCTACTGGACTATGAACCCCCACATCTACTATGATCACATGCTGGCTTCTTATTAGTTCCAATAATTAATAAGGTAACAGCAAGTAGAAGAGCCTTTTCTAATAAGATCCCCCAACTAACTGGACTGTGACACAGTCTCAATCTTTAAGTCTAGGTTTAACATTTACTTATTTAGTTTAGCAGTTGGTTGACAGTGTAGTGGATGGATGCCAATGTCTCAGGATGCTCCCACGTCTGTGTTAATTTCTGGTTCTGCCCTTTTAGCTGGGCTGTAATAATTTAATGCTGGAGTTGCTGTCACACTCTAGAAATGTTTAAATGTCCTCTGTCCCACATATAGTCCCATGCACAGCGAATCGCCCCTGTTTCTTTTCCAATTGGCTGCCCTCCTACCCGAGAAATATTGAGACGCGGAGAGACAAGCCTTTCCTGCTATCCCCCCTAAGCCAGCCACCTCCTGCCTACCCAGTTATGAGGAAGGATCAACCCACTGCCCTGGCTCCTCTCACCACCCCGAATTCCCCCCTGCTATGGCTGTATTTCCACAGTCCTGGACTACTATTATTGACCATCAAGAAGTGTAGGGCTCTTAAGAATAAGATTAGAATTATTTATCATTCACATCACTTCTTCTTTTATGTATGTCTCTAATTCTCTAATATTGTTGTCAGAGTGTTGTCATGTTAACATCTATGTGTTGAATGAGCTAAACCCATATATGAGTTGAACCCCTCCCTGATTGGGTCTGGAGTGGTGGTGGTGTGATTTGTTCTGTTTTCAAGCACCAGGAAAATGCACACATGCATCAGTCCACTACAACCACAGTTTGCTGCATGAATTCCTGAACAGATGACGAACCACTTGCAGAAGGAAAACCACATTCCAAAACAAGGGACACCAGCCTTGAATTACTTCCTGCAGCACACCAATATTCCAGAGTTCAGAGCTATAATGAAGAAAAAAATATTTTCATAACAACCACATCCTAGGCCCCATACACTACCCAATTAAGCCAGCCTTAGATCAGCTGACTGATTCAACTTAAAACATAAATGTTTTTATATTCATAATTTGGAGAAGAGGTTGATAATGACAAGATCTCTGGGTATGTATGTCTTTGATCTGATGCAATCGTTTAGCCTACGTGTTCATATAACAAGAATAAAATGATTCTACACATTGTACATTCAGCAATTGCTACATTTTGTGATGTTTTGACAACATTGATCAGTAAGACTAACTGCTGAGGTCCCTCTCGAAGATAAAAATTTGTTGGTATATAGGCCCTCAACAGAGAGTCAACCTAAAGGTGATCATGGAAATGCTGTTAATTACATCTGTGATGTGATGTAAAATGTAGTTTTCCAATGTCTGTGAGCCTTGGGCATTAAAGGCAGAATGCAAAGACTCAAGAACACCTGAGGGTGTGAGAAGTCCTGAGAGGGATTGTGTTATTGTCATACTGTGATATGGACAAAAGCAAGCTGTATTGAGAGAAGAATCTCAGGGAGAAGTGCAATGTGTGGTGATGACTGTAAGATGTAAGATGACTGACTAGAGCCAGATTGTTTGTGGAGATTGAGGTTTCAGCACCATGGACAGCAGGGACATGTGGCGTGAAGTGCTGCCAGAATAAACGTAACTCCTAGTTACAGATGGAATGATGAAGTCACAACAGAAGTTAATGGTAGTCTCTCCAGTCTAATACACTAACACACTGAAACAAAGCATTGCAATTTCTGGTTGTAAGTCCTTGTCGAAAGCATAGTGAAACATGAAAATACAATTGAGGGGATATTTTTGTTAAACGGGGTGCTAAAAAAATTGTATTATGCTAAGCAATGTTTTAATATATTGTCTAAGAACAATTTACAAACATTTTTCAGTTTGAGCTGACAATGTTGGTAACTTTGAAATTATTTTTGCTAGTTAGCTAGCTATCAAAATATTGATGCTACAAGCTAACAGAAATGACACAGCCATGTCTACTAAAATCACCAGCTACATGGGCAAATATTAAACTATTTACAATTCACTCGTGCACTTACTCACTGTTCCTCTTATAGAATAATTTATTTAGTTTGTTTAATAGGGAATTGGCCAGTGAAACGCCCCCTCAGAATAAGGTTCCCAGAGTCAAGCACCACTGCCGTACCAGCAAAGAAGAGCGTCACACCGGTTGAGCACCAGAGTCTCTAAATCACGCGCAGTAGAAATGTTAATTGTTTACTCTTTAAATGTCGTGAGATGGAAACCATAACCAAACTACCCTAACTACTTCACAGAAGAACTATAAGAATTATTTACTGCACACACAAATCAACTTCATATCATTAAACATTGGAGCATTTTGTTATATTGTATTTTGTATTTTATAAAAAGAATAATCCACTCGAGGCCGTGCGCTATAGGGATTTTATACAAATTAGTTCCGACCTCACAATCTGATTGGTTTAGAAGTGTTCTAAGTGTTCTAGCGTTTGTGAGAACAACTGAACGCACTGGAACTGGCTCGAAATGAACAAAATAGAATTTGACAAAGTGGGCTACAAAGTGTTTCATGGACTGGCTCTTACAAAATGACTTTAAGGTCAATTTGGGAACATTTGAAAAGGCTGAGCTTAAACTTAATACTTAGGCAGTTATATGGCTCTATCTGCACTACAAAGGGTGAGCTTTACAGTATCAGCAGCTGTCTTGTAGTTAATCATTATTTTATTTTTTAGGTAGGCCAGGGAACTGTTCAGTTCACTTGTTGTGGAACTACTTTTTGGCGGAAGACACAGTCCGTATTAAAGCATATTCATTATGAATGTCTTGAATTTTCTTCATTTATTTTGTAACAAAAAATGATTTCGAACTAAATGTAGGCTTACTGTTGCCATGGTAATTAATCAATAGAACACTTGAGCACTGTTCTGTTGATAAATTACTATGACAACAGTAAGCCTACATTTAGTTCGAAATCAATTGTTGCGTCAAAAACGCGCCATATAAATGTTATTCACACGTGTATATCTACAAACAGAACTTTCTCACCTCAAAAGTTTGTACTTTTGATTAAGATTGTGTTTTCGATATGAGTTTTGATGACAACCACCTTTTGTACACAGGTATAGTGAGACTCCATTTCACGTATTCTTCTTTTGTAAAATGACAAATACAGGGTTGCCAACTTCTGAACTTCACTTGGAGTGAGATTTGAACTTGGAGGGGGGGTCGAGTGTAAATTATTGACGGGGTTGCGAACGTAAGTTGTTGACGGGTGGCGGGTTAAATTGTCACCGGGCGGGGTGTAAAACGGATACAAATTAAGTATTATATCGCGATCGATCGATCGCCAGTGGTTGGCGCCAGAGCGAACTAGTAACTCATTGAATCATATGGATCAGAGGTAGAGTCCTGCACCGGGTCGGGTAATATGCTGAAACGGGTGGGTTTTACACATACCGCAATTTTACGGGTGGGTATGCGGGCGGGTAAGTTAAATACGGGTGGGTAGCACATGAATATGTGGTCATTTTTAGTAGGCTTTTATTTGCTACGTAATGAACATAGTGTTACCTTTTGCCTGATTAGCGCCTCCCGATGGTGGTGGCGAAGCTCAGGGGAGCTTACTTATACCGTAGCTCCGTTGGCCAGAGCGGGCTGAACTTTACTCTTCACCCGTTCTGGGGTAATACCCAAACTTCGGTTCTTTTCCAGCGGAAACATGAGCAGAGGCTGGTTATAACGCAGTACCGGGCATTTATTGTAGCTTGCTTGGTGGTTTCAAAGCTAAATGGGTGGCCGTGCTAGAACAAAGAAAAATGAGGAGAGAGAACTTAGCGTGCTGCTCCCACCACAGCAGATAGGAAACTACTACCACTGTGAACCTATGCGATTTTATTTAGTTGTTATACTGGCATTTGTTCCCTCTCGTTTTGCATTGTGTTATGGCACCGGTTGGCTACATACATTTTCTTGCGTTTTACCAGTTGCTACTTTTAGATAGGAATAGCCTACTGTTCCTGCACCGCAACATTAGATTTTATTTTGTGTTGTACTGACGTTTTTTCAGAGGCGCATTGTAAAATAAAGTGCTCTATAGCAATACTTTCGATTTGTGTGATTTTTCACGGGTACGGGTGGGTAATGGGTAAAATATTAACGGGTCCGGGCGGGTACAGATTTAACTTTGAACCACGGGTTCGCGGGTGGGTGGGTGCTGTACTCTGCGGATATGGGTGGGTGCGGGTCTCAAAAAACGGATCCGTGCAGGACTGTTCAGAGGTAAATAAACTAGATTTTTTTTCAGCGTGAGAAATCGGATGTGTGGCGTGAGAGCGTGTGAAGACGGTTAAATGCGTGTGTCTCACGCTCAATGCGTGAGAGTTGGCAACCCTGCAAATAGTAATTCTTATCTATTAAAAAAAATAAGTGTCCTGAGAACTGTTGTAAGATGACTGGATATAATTTAAGAATCAATATAATTTGTGAACAGGAAATGGACTATTCATGGGTAACCCTGTCCAGAACATTCCAGTCCATCCTGTCAGAGCTGCTGGTAGGTTAACATTTCTTACGAAGCCTTAATAATAACATTACAAAGATCAAAACTGACTAAGAAACACATATCCTAAGATGCTAACTTTCAATGTAAATGTTTTAAAGTATATACGTTTGTATTCAACAATGCATCCACCTTAAATTTGTGAAAACACAATATTACAATGCCAGTATTTCTGTTGGATAGGACACATCCCAACATTTGGAGGTGTGGTTCCCCCACTGGTGTCTCCGTGGACGTATTATGGGAATTACCCACAACCAAACCTGATGGTTCTAGGAGGACTCCCCCACTCAGCCTTTGGCCAGAGTCAGCAGCTCCAGACCATGCCCAGCCCACAGAGCACTTTTGTCCCACTCAGGAAACAGGAGGAGAGCAGGACAGACCAGGCAAAGCGTAAAATAAGTTTTGATGTGTATGATCCTGGGAACTTTGAAGCCAGACTCAGAAAGATGATAGAGGAAGAAGGGTCCTGCAATTCACCTCAACATAAGAGATTAGGTCATAAAGACAATGACTGGACCACAGGAAAGGACGTCACAGAACTCGGAGTCCCTAAGACGTCAGTGATGGTGGGAGACCCTGAATCATCACATGCACACAGCAAGAGGAAGAGGAAGGCCAGCAGCCAAGAGAACAACAGAGAAGATTTGAGATGTGAGAGTAAGAGTCCAGTAGAACATGAGAGGAAAGATGCAGGGAAGAGGCAGATTAGTAAGAGAAAGAAAGAGAAAGGTGCCAATAATAAGAATGAGAGTAAAAAAAAGAGGGCAGATGCTGAACAGGCTGTTGCCAGGACCATCCAGGGAAAGGGAAAAAACAGGAAACAGGTCACCTCAGGAACATCCGCTGCCACAAACGCTGGGCCCACTGAGGTGAGCCAGACAAGTAGAAAGAAACTTGTTCAACAATTGGCGCAGTCCATCCAGGTTTTCCATGAGCTTGGACCCAAACCAAGTAAAGGTGACTCAGGTGACAAAAAAGGCAAGAACCTGCAGACACCAACATCATGGAGAACTTGTGCGGTAAAGGACTCACCTGGCCTGGGAGGCATGCATGAGGAGAGCACTCAAAAAAACACAGCACAGGAGAGAGCTACACCCTCTCCGGCAGGAGAGCTTCCAATATGCTCGAAGCAACTGCATCTCTCAAACCGAGCTGTTCGGGGTAGGCCAAATATTTCCAAGATCGTGGCCTTCACAAGAAAATTGAAGAACAGACTGAGAAAAAATCTCCAGAATCAGTTGGTCCGACGCATCAGGACGCGGCCCTTTCCAAAGTCACACAGCAAGACCACTTCAGCCACTGACTGCTCCATCATTGTTGTTCCCAATCAGGGAGAAGAGAAAGACACCACAAAGTCCACCACACTGCAGCAGAAGGTGGAGGAGAAAGAGACCACAATGTCCATCACACTGCAGCAGAAGGTGGAGGAGACAGAGACCACGAGGTTGACCACATTGCAGCAGAATGAAGCCAACGGGGTCCCCCTTAAGAGCCTGCAGCACAACACCTCCCCTACCAGAGATGACTGGTCTTTAATGGGCTTCATGAACCGCATGGGCCTAAAGACCAGGAATCAGTAACTCCAGGAGTGACTTCACCTTCTATACGCAAGAGTAAGTGGAAAAAAATGGGGGCAGACAGCTGCTTTGTTATGACCAATGTAGTTCTTACAACTAACATTTCTCTCATCCTACACATACTAAGACTTTCTCATACTTTGTATTAGCGGCATAATTCAAGGATGTCTTTTCAACACTGGAAGGTGCTATTTATATGGCTGTATTATTAGCAGCGTAACAGTCAAAGGCTGCTTATATAAAAACTCCCCCCTTCCAGTATCTTACTTTTTGATTCGTTGTCACCCTGTGACCACAGCAATGGCAGAGAGGGCAGTTACGCAGCTGACCTCGGAGGACAAGACCGAGCAGAAGATCCAGTTACGGCGACCCAAGATCGAGAGGCTGAAGCTTCGTGGCCAAGGCCTTTCTCCGCCCCTCCCGGCCCTGTCGCCTAGCACCAAACTGCCCGCCCTCAAACTGCCCGCTCTCAAGCCGTGAGCACCGTCCACATCAATTCCACAGCTTCAGATGTGGACGCCAGAATTGTCTTTTTATTATTGTTCTTTTTTTATTGTATAATAAAAACAGTGCTTGCAATGGTATGATTTTGGTACAGTTTATTTCTAGATTGCAGATTGCAAACTGGATTTCTAGACATTCTTATACTGAAATATGTAAATATACAGAATTTATAAATAAAGGCAAGTCTAATTTATATATAATATATAAAAATATAATATCTAATATATAAAAATGTATAATTAATATTAATTCTAACAATAAAGGAATGTTCTAAATAATAAAATAGTACGAATTTCAGTAAATAGTGCATATTTACTCTCGGAAACGAGAACCAGCAGGCTTGCCTGAAACGCTACTCCCACATGACGACAAGCTCAATTTAGGAAAAATTGAGGCCTGTGTAAGAGATATTAAAAGCTGGATGTCTCTAAACTTCCTCCAACTTAATGAGAACAAGACAGAAGTTCTCCTCCTGGGCCCTAAGGCCTCAAGACAGAAAATTCCAGATCTAGTGCTTAATCTCGCAGACTACCCCATAAGGTATGAACCATTTTAGGACAGTTCCTGAGAGTCCAACCCAGTTCTCAAGTCTATCTATGAGAATTTTGTGGTCAATGGTGTCAAAGGCAGCGCTGAGATCGAGCAGTAGTAGAACAGACATGTTTCCTGAGTCTGTATTTACCCGAATGTCATTGATAACCCTAATGAGTGCAGTCTCAGTACTATGATTAGGTCGGAAGCCAGACTGAAATTGGTCTAGACAGCTATTTGTGGACAGAAAGTGCATAATTACCTTGAAGGGTAGATTAAAAATTGGTCTATAATTATTCAACAAGTTTGCATCTAGAGTTTTCTTTTTCAAGATAGGCTTCACAACTGCAGTTTTTAATGCACTCGGAAATACACCTGACATGAGTGAAGAATTTACTATTGTCGTAGAAATTTTCTGGAAATGGATGAGGACTCAGACGTGGTTAAATGATTAATTTATTACAAAAATATAAATATATATAAATAGGACAAAGACAGACACAGACACGAGAGTCTCATTCAAGCATGACAACTCTGAAGGCAGGGGGGCAGTCCCCCTGCTTATATACAATCTTAAACACAATTCAGCAGTTCTAACAGCAGGTTATCTTTAGCACAGCATGTTCCAAAACATAAGCGTCCAGCAGGCTACTTTGTCTCACATGTGTGTATCTCCTAATATGGACTTCCCTAGAGTTAGCGGAAGCAACTGATGTATCAGTTGAACACAGAGAAAGCTAAATGACCCAAGACTAGTAGCCTAGTGACTACCAGTTAACAGAGTGCTCTTACGCTCAGCACTCTCCCTGACCTGGGTCACAGTATAGCACACATGCATAATATGAACTGAACATAAGTACATGATTACACTGAAACACACTACTTCATTATTGTAGTCCTTCTGCTTAGTCAGAATGGACATGTCCTAAATCATAAAGTTCATAATGATCTCTTATAATAACTAAACATGATCTAATCAATGATGATTAGTCAATAATCAATCATTTCTGTCACACTATTTGAAGAATGTTCATTGATATTGCGGAAAAGACATTCTTTAAAAACTTGGTTGGTCATTACCATTATCAAGGCTGCAAGTGGATGATTTGAGATGACTCACTGTATCAATTAAACCTTCTTCGTTAATAGTACTAAACTGGGACATGTTGAACATTTTGCGTGGTTTTGGACAGAGTTGTATAATCCAGGTTCAGAAAGTAAAAATCCTCACCAGGATTTTGCTCAAGCTTGATAGATTTTTTTAATTAGTGCAATCCATGTAAAATTAGTGGAATCAACACAATCCAGGAAGCCTGAGCAAAATCCTGGTGAGGACTTTTACTTTCTGAACCTGGATTATACAACTCCGGTTTTGGAGAGAAAATTGGCTCATTGGTGGATGTAGGCGTACAGATGGCTTGTCTGATATTATGGATTTTAGTATTAAAGAATTTTGCAAACTCATTACATCTCTCAATTGAAACTAGCTCAGGGGTCATATATGTAGGTGGGTTTGTTAGTCTGTCAACCATAGTGAAAAGCACTTTGCTATTGTTAATAATGCTAGAGAAGAAGGATTGTCGAGCTTTGCACATTATTTTATTGTAATCACGCAGCCTATCTTTGAAAATCTTTGTACGTGAAGGTTGGTTTTACGCCATCTGAGTTCAGCCTTTCTGCATTCTCTTTTTTGGTGCTGAACTGCAGGATCATTTCTCCATGGAGCTTTCTGCTTACATTGCATGGTTTTAACTCTAACTGGTGCAATCTGATCCAAAATACTGGCAGTTTTTGAGTTGAAACTATCCAGCAGAGTATCAACAGAGCCTGATAGTTGGCAAGGTGCAGAGCACACTTTGGTAACAAAAAGTGCAGCTGTCCTTTCATTTATCTGTCTTTTCTTTAACCTAACCTGCCTGGCATTGCTATGGATTGAAATCCACATTTCAAAAAATACACAGTAGTGATCAGACAATGCAACATCCTTAATACAGGCTGAAATGTTAAGACCCTTTGAGATAACCACATCCAAAGTGTGACCATGGCAGTGCGTGCTTCCAGACACATGCTGAGAAAGTTCAAAAGATTCAAGTACATCATAGAATTCTTTGGCATAACTATCAATGGTGATTATCAATATGAATGTTAAAATCACCAGCAATAACAAAATGATCAAATTCAGTAGAAATAAAAGATAACATATCTGTGAAATCATCAATAAAATTCGCATTGTACCCAGGAGGCCTGTAGACAGTTACTAGTAATATTCTTTGTACCCCTTTTAAAATTGCACTCAAATATTCAAAAGATGTGAAATCGCCAAGTGGTAACTGTTTGCATTGGAAAGTATCATTAAACAGCATTGCTACACCTCCCCCTTTCTTGCCATTGTGAGAAACATTTAAAAAGTTAAAGTTTGGTGGAGCCGACTCAGTTAGCACAATATCAGCACTATATGAATTTAACCATGTCTCTGTTAAAAGCATGAAATCAAGCCCATAAGATGTAGTTAAATCATTAATTAGATAAGACTTGTTTGTAATAGATCTGACATTTAGTAGAGCTAACTTAATAACCTGTACATTTTGTTTCAGAGACTGAGATACTTCCAACATACTGTAGGTTGGATGTATTCACAGTATCTGACCTAAACTCCTTGTTCTTTCTGCTTCTGATCAGAACTGGAATGGGAGAGATAATTGGGACACAGGGTCCATGCTTGTTTTGAAAATATGTACCGCTGATATCAACACTGTAGCAGCACGGACCCAAAAGATGTAAATTTTCCTTTACGGTGGTGGAGGGTGGGTGGAGCTCCTGCTGGTGATGAGCTCGCGAGCGGAGCTGTCTATTTGGTGGATTATGAGCTTGTTTTTTACTTTGAGGTTGTGGGGGAGATTTGTTTATTAAGGACTGTGGGGGAGAAGTTGAAGTGATTTGCCGCTGTACCTGAGGACTCGCTGACAGTGAAAGTGTCAGTCTTGTCCCTACAGATACAAGCTTCTCCATGGTTTCTGGGAAGTTCAGGTGAGGTGATGATGAGATGGAGGATGGTGTGGATTGTCTATTCGGTTGTGGTGTTTCTGGCAGCTGATACAGCACATGGCTCCCATCTAATTACTCCGCATCCTCTGTGGGGGGAGGATGTTGTGTCTCTGTAGTGGCGACGGTGTCCTTGGGTGTTAACGCTGACATTTCTTCACCAGTTGAAACAGAGAAGTTACACAGAGAGAAAATAAAGTTTTCTGACAGGAGATTGACACCCCTCTTGTTAGTTTGCAGTCCATCTCGATTGAAGAATTCTCTCTTCCCAAAAAACAGATTGAAGTTGTCAATGAAGTTCAGTTCATTTGACCTGCAGGTTTTCTGCAGCCAAACATTTAATGCCAGTAGCCTTGAGAACATATTGCAGCCCCCTGCAGGCACAGGGCCACTGATGAATACCTGACTTAATGCCGGAGTTGCTGCCACACTCCAGAAATGTTTATAATCTAATCTGTCCTGTGTATGTCCTTATACAGAGCTAATTTTCCCTGTTTTATTTTCTCGAGGAACACAGATGAGGAGAGACAAGCCTTTTCCAGAGATCCATCCTGGGCCAGCCACCTCCTGCCTAACCAGATATGCCTACACCAAAATGGACATTATCCCTTACAGGTCTAAATTGTTCTTCTGTGTAAATTGTTGTCATTGGCATGGTGACTGGCGTCGGCCCAAAAGAGTATTTTCAAGTGTCCAATACTCATCTCTGTCACACACACATCACCAATAAATGTAACAATTCAGCATAAAAGAAAAAAACAGGAAATACTAAGGCCAGCAAAATGGTGGTGGATCCTCCGTGGTGGTGGTGCCATCACCGTTTCCTAGCAACAGACGTCACGCCACACACCCGTCCCACAAAAAAATGTCTTCTGCTACACACTCCACCATGTCCCCAGAAACGAAAGCTTATGTAGAGATGCAAATGTGAGTGGGAAGAGGCACATTGATGACTGTATAGCATCATTTAAGGCAAATTAAGATGAATTTAAGGCAAATTGAAAGGTTTGTAAAATATTGACACTGATATGGTACAGATCATTGTTATTACTGATTCAGTTTCCTATTGAAACTACTATTGAAAGAACAAATCATGTCAATAGATTAAATCTAAACCTCTGTTTAACTGTTTGAATGATCTGATTCAATTTAATTAAGAATTTGTCATCTCACTCATTCTCTCCAGGTTACCGCAGCACCACACAGTCACAACCTCAGTTACAACAGTGCTGACTGTGCACATAAACTACATCAAAATATTCTTTCAAAATATTCTTTCAGATTCAAAATTTAGGGAGAACAAAGGCAGAGGCAGTGGTTAAAGATGTCCTTGCTCCAAAGGCAGTGAGTGACGTTGTGAAGGCCCTAACATCAGATAAATCCTGACCATTCTCATTACACACAGATGCATCAAATAAAAGCAACAGGAAGATGTTTCCCCTCGCTGTTCAATATTTCAGTCCAGAATGTGGGATCACCATCAAAATGTTTGATTTCATGGAGAATCCAGATGAGTCTGCTGCCGGGATTGTAGCTCTGATAGACTGTGCATCAGACTCTGGAACAGCTGAGCTGATTTCTACCTCACAAACTATCTCTGGACTCGTTCTCGCCCCCTACTGTGCAATTTTCCTTTGCACATTTATTTGAGACACCTACAGCTATATACATATTTACAACCTGCGTTCATGGAAAGAAATAAAACAGTATTAAATTGAGTCCTCTTAATCAGAGTTTAAAGATCGGTGACTGCAAAGTCACATAGATCCCGTCATCACATACATTACGAGCCTGCTCTCCCAGGCTCGTCCCCCCTCTGCCTAGTTACACCCCATTATATTCTATAAGCCCCTCCCCAAGAACATTCCATTCATGATACATTATTTGAAAAAATAACTGTTTTGCACAATTTCTTGCATGTGCTGGCACTCTGTATCTCCAGGGTAGTTAATTTTGCGATGTGGTGCAGCCTTAAATTGTGAAATACAGAGACAACAAATGACAGGAGCATGAAATTATGGTTCTCGATTTCGAATTGGGTTTCGGCAATGTGCTCCCCGAGTAAAAACACATCTTCAGAACCAATCTCAGCCCGAACGAACTGGTTGACAAAGGACACACTGACACCTGTTGATTTTTGGCGTATCACACGCTCTGCTGCTCTGACCACCTTCACTGTTCCATCTGAGGGGATCATCAGACCACCATTGTTTTTAAGTTGAGGCAGGTGGTAGCTCTGGTCAAAGGATGAGGGTACAGCAGCTTTGACAAGGCTTGCACGGCACACCTCACAGGACAGTTTTTTCAGAATTTTTCAGACAACAAACCCTGAAATGTAGACCAGGGCATTGTCCACAAGACCACCAAAGCAGGTGGGCAGGTAACTGTGGTCACATATGACTGCAGAAATGTTTGCAGATGGGGACGGGAGCTCTTCTTCTACCATTAAAGCAGAGTGCATGTCTGCAGCCGATAGTGATACAGTCTCACTTTGGAAGAGGTAGGAAAGCAAGTTTCCCACCCCTACGTCTGCATTCCTCAGACAGAAAGAACGCAACCAACACTATACTGCTTTGTACAGGAGGCTACGGAGGCAGCAGAAGCTATGGAGGTGATGGCTACAATGGGTTTGGAGGAGATGGTAAGGGCATTTATTTTCACAAGGGAGTACTGGGGTCATGTTGATGTGTCCATCTTTATTGAGAAAAGTGGACTGATTTAAGCCTTTCATGTCCAAGTCTCGGAAACTGGGCAATTAAGTTTAAAACCGACACATTCCTTTGTATGTCCTCAGGTGGGAACTATGGTGGTGGACCAGGTTATGGTGGTGGACGTGGAGGATTTGGTGGAGGTTCTGGTTATGGCCACCAGGGTGGGGGCGGCGGCTTTGGAGGATATGACAACTACAGCGATGGACGCAGTTTTGGTGGTAAGTATGGCTGATGGGGCCAAGCAGGTGTTATCACTGAAGACATTTGCACAAGCTAGTTGAAATATTTTGTACAGATCAGATGAGGATGTTTTATGATTTGGAGTCTCAGGCTAGTTAACAATTTGTTAAAGAGCAGTTACATGTATACAGCCTTCAGAGGCTGACCCCACTGCCAGGATTCGATGTACGCAGGAGGAGGGTGTCACTCCCTCCATATCCGTACTGCCCCCTCGCGGAGCATCTCCGCCATTTCGGGGTCGGGGATCGTCCTGGCCAATGTATTTAAGGCTCTGACAAAAAAAAAAAACACTAATCAAACCATCGTTCATGAGAGGCCAGTATCTATTTTCATAATAATAAGATACAAAAATTAATTATTTACACAACCTTTTCTGCTTTTCTGATGAATGCTGGGTATGGTTTGCCACGGTTGCTAGGTTGTAACCAGGGACTCTAAAGCGCGAACACGAAGAAACCAGAATGGTGGCAGCCGAAGAGATAATGGCAGAAGCCAAAAAAGCTAAAAATTATCACTTTCATCCCGAGTGGGAAAATTACTACTTTTTTACTTATTCAAAGTCGGTATGTCTGATCTGTAATGCTACTGTGGCCATACCGAAGAAAGGGAATTTGGAACAACATTTTCTCACAGTTCACAAGAGGTATACTAACGATTTCCCGGTGAAATCAGCTGTACGAACTGAGAAGGTAAATGGAGTGAGGAGACAGCTGGCAGCAAAGCAGGCAGTGTTCACGACACCTGGTCATAGGAGTAAAACTGCCACGGTAGAGTCTTACCGTGTGAGCCGAGTTCTGGCAAAGCGAAAGAAATGTTTTAAAGAGTTTTCAAAGAAGCATTTGTGGAGGCCAATAAATATTGGACTTATCTTCTCCTCCTTCCTGCTTTGAAGTTATATTTTCTAGAGTTATTGTGTGTATGTGTGTGTAGGGTTGCCAACTCTCACGCATTGAGCGTGAGACACACGCATTTGACACACATCCGATTTCTCACGCTGAAAAAAATCTAGTTTATTTACCTCTGATCCATATCTATGATACAATGAGTTACTAGTTCGCCAACCACTGGCGAACTATCGATCGCGATATAATACTTAATTTGTGTCTCCATTTTACCCACCCACCCAAAAGATCAAATCTCACTCCAAGTGATCTTAAAAGGTTGGCAACCCTGGTGTGTGTGTGTGTGTGTGTGTGTGTGTGTGTGTGTGTGTGTGTGTGTGTGTGTGTGTGTGTGTGTGTGTGTGTGTGTGTGTTAATCTTGGAATTACTTGTTTTTTATTTAGATTTGGGTTTTTTGACTGACCAGCCTTTTATGGAGTTTTTGACTGCTATTTTCTGTAGTTTTGGCGTGTATGTGGCTAAGATAAAGATGGTGTGAAGTTCTTGTGAGATTCTTGTTCTGTTTTCACAACCTATTTTTGATGCATTGATCATTTCCTCATTTGTTGGATTTACTGCTTATTCTCCACCTGTGCAAATAAAAAAACAACTACATTTGAACTGTGATTGGGGTTCCTTGTTTAATTGCCCGGCCCTTGTGTTTGACTTGGTAGATCTCGGCATGCCATCAACTTCAAAAGTAGATCTTGGTTAACAAAAGCTTGGGCACCTCTGCTCTAACTAATCTCTGCTATTCTGAGTGAAGAAGGCTTGTTTAATGTGATTTGCACCCTCCGAACAAACGGTCGTAGTTCGGGACATATTTAACTTATCGCTTAACCGAAGAGATTGTATGAGAGAGGTCCGCTTGCTGATGATTTTCATGTAATTGTGTGTGGTTTGACCCAAAAATGACTGATTTATGACGAGTTAAACACAGAGGTAAATTGTGAAAAAGGCAATTCGGATTTTGATAAATTAACATGGGAGCTAATGGGGCAGTTTTCTGTGCCTAGTGCCAAACAAATGCTCATAACTCTAAAACGAATTGATCAAATGATTAGATATCCCGGCGTGCCAGAAAGGACAAGATTCTCTCCCATTAAAAATTTAAATGGAGCTTCTACATGAAGGCCTAAGGATTTTACAGCAGTTTATCCAGGAGAGTTTTGATCATTTTTCATGCCTGCACACACTCTAACTCACACTCTAACTAGCAGTTGTAATTGGAACGTCTCTCACGTGATAAACGAGGGATTACGTAGAGATTCCACGCGAGTATTTGTGAGGTCGTTGTTAGGGTAACTATCGCCTTGGTAACTGTAAACTGATTAACCTATATAAGTTCGCTAGCTAGTCAGATGACTCATATACGCGCCATAACGTGTGTAAGAACATCGATCATTGATATTGTTCATTGATATTGTTCATTGATATTGTTCATTCAGAACAAACAACCTTAAGTTGATTATGGACTACAAGACAATGTTCCGGGATGTGCTGGTGAGGTCTCAGACCTACGAGAAGGAGCTGCAGCAGCTGGAGGCCAGCAAGCACCGAGCCCTGGAGGAGATGCAGCAGATGTTCGAGGCCGAGCTGGAGGAGACGACGCACGAGTTGGACCAGGTGAGGGCGCTGTGGTGCCGACGGCTCGGCCGCACGGCCACGTCCGTCTCCCGTCTCTATAGTTGCCAGGTTCGCGGTTTTCACGCCAAAAATTCTGGGGTCGCGGGATGCGGTTTTTTGGGGTACTTTTGAGTTGGGCCACCGCGGGAGTTACAAGTCAACACAAAGAATCGATCGCGATATAATACTTAATTTGTCTCCATTTTAAACACTCGCCACCCAGCCGTCAACAACTTTTGGCTTTGGGCTAGTTTAGGCTGCTGGAGGGCGGGATATTTTTGTAGGACCTGGCAACCCTGCCCGTCTCACGTTTTCTTGAACCGTCCACCTAGTTGCGAAAACGTTCAGACTCCGTGTTTGGCTTGCAGCTCTGCTGGGTGCGTTATTGTAATCGGATATGTGACATCTGTAATGTAATAATGTATCACATGAAGTAGTTACTTGGATTTCCCCGCATGATGATGATTGAGCCGCGGCCATTTTCCTCCGCTCGCTGTCTAAGCGGTCGGTGATCAAGCGCGCTGTAATAAATCGCTGTTTTCATCGGTTTGTAGGAGCTTCTTCCCACAGTTTTGGTAATACAGTATGGCAATTGAATGAGCGCTTTCTCTCATCCCGTTTACTTCGCGTTTGGACCGTTCAAAAACATCGCTGGGCTGTTCAAAAGATATTAATAGATACGTGGACGGTTACATTATATTCTTGTTTATTGTTTCCTGAAGTTTAATCCCAGTCTGTACAGTTTAAGGTAGTTTTTTAAGGGTCCCAAGACAACGTGTTGGTCCGATGAACCATGATCACGGAAAAGAAATACTAGCTACGTGCTGAAACTAGAGCACATTTCTTGATCACAAGATTTCCTTTTGTTTTAGGTTAATTGCATTTAAAAAATTTAAATGTGAATATATTTGGACTGGCTTGATCAAATTTGACAATTAAGGCATCTTTTTTTGTTATATTGTGCTGCATCTAATAAAACTATTTTAAATGTGATTAAGTAATGTTGAAAAAAATGTCCAAGTCACTACATGAAGGTGATGCTACGCTGTAATATTCGTTTTGGAGATGTGTGCCACATTGTGTCAGTGTTGAAAATAAACATCTGTTAGTCTAAGTGGTTTTAGTTGAATAGAGAGCTCTGGGTAATGTATTGTACTGTGCAGGAGTGCTTTCAAGTCTGTGTTGGTAATGAGTGAGTGTTTCCGCTTTGCCCCAAGTGTTCTGCTGAGTGGTCCGTAGAGCAATTAGCAGCAGAGACAATATACACTTTGGTTGTGTTTGCTTTGGTATATAGAGCCCTCATTGGGCTACAAATCCAACTATCGTATACACTGAGGGTCCCGAAAGGTTCGTCCAGCATGTATGTTTACTTCGGAGTTTAGTACTGTCATGTGATCATTCAAGATCAAGGTCTCCAAGAAGAACAGACCCTTAGGAAAATGTGTAACACTTGGAGGGTCCCTTGACTGCCGACTGCTTAGTTTGTGCCATGGTACCAGCAGGGTGTTTCTCTCTTCTCCCCAGTGCCGTGACAAGTTGCAGCAGCAGGAGCGCGAGTTTGAGGAGACTAAAAATCAAATGGAGGCGGAAAGCAACTTTGAGCTGGAGGAAATGCGCGCCCAGTACGAGTGCAGGCTGCGCGAGGAGGAAGAGAAGCACTACTATCTCGTGGACACGGCGGCATACAGAAAGGTCAAGGTTGGTGGCGTCTTTCACAACCCTGCGCTCGTATATTGTTTCCATCACGCATCCCCACTCGTTTTTGTTTTAAAGGCCGGGGGGAATTTCTGGCCTTTCTTTGCGTGAGCCACGGCTTGACGTGCCTCTGTGTCTCTCTGTTGATGTGAATGGTGCAGATTATTGACCTGGAGAACAAAATCAAGAACAAGAACCTGGAGATCAGTCAACTAATGGAGTATAAGCAGAAGCTGCAGGAGGATGTCCAGTCACGGGACAAGGACATCGTGGCCCTGAAGTCGGAGATCCAGGAGAAGGACATGATCATCCAGGACAAGGTGGGGGGTCGTGCAGGCACCACAAGGCCAGCAAAGCTACTGACATTTTAGTGTGCACCACAACTGTTTGCCATTATTTGTTGAGGACCTGGCTGTTACTAGAGGGCTTGAAAAGCAATTAATACAGCCGGAAGCGCTTAACGAACAGACCTCCAAAGGTCTTGGCTCCGAGACCTGTGCTGTGATTTTTATAGTCAATTGGCTTTGTAACTTTCTCAAAATCAGAATTGGGTTTTTCACAATTTGCCTCTGTGCTCGTTCAGGCACCACACACACGCATACACACACACACACACACACACACACACACACACACACACACACATCTCTCTCATACCCACTCCACACATACATACATACATCTCTCACAGACACACACACACACACACCTCTCATACAAACTCCACATACACACAGACACACACATACATACACCGCACTTAGACTTAGACAATCTTTATTGTCATTCATTGTACACAGGTGTACACAGAATGAAATTTCGTTGCATTTAAGCTCGCACGGAGTATACAGAGGAAAGTTATTGATAGTATCACAGAATTTAGATATAAAATATATCAATAGATTTTTTAGTAACCCAGGTTTAAGATTTAAGATTTCAAGAATGTGACCGTTGGCATCATCTTTCAAACCCTCTAGCATTTCCTTCAGGAAATGCAAATCTAGTTTTATTGATGTAAATCAGTGGCATATTTATTTTGAGGATAAAAAGCACATATTGTACATGCATTACAAAAATGTGGTTTACTAATGTGGTGTCTTTTATTAAGCTAACCACAAGATATTCAGAAGTGAGCTGTGTACTGTATTGGGCAGTAGATGAGAGGGGGTTCTGTTCCCTGCAGGAAACACACATTCAGGACTTGGAATGGAAGTACCAGGACCTGGAGAAGACTAAGATTGAACTGGATGAAAACCTTAAACATCTGAAGACCCAAATCGAGCCGAGAGAGATTTACCTCAAAGAGACGGAGAAAAAGATCCGGGAGGTAGGAACTGTGTTTCATTATACACAAACTGAATGGATCTTGTCCAGGTCTCTGTGAGAGTCACGGCATTTAATTAACGTCATTTAATTAAAGTAATTCTCTTTTTGGGAGAATCTTCAAGCACCCTTACTTCAGACACCTTATTGGAAACCATTACAGTATATGACTTCCACAGAACCAGAAAATAATTAACATGCATTTATGCAAAAATTTACACATAGTATTTGAATATAGCAGACGTGGTGTATTAATGAGTAGTAAGTGTTAATGAGGGACGTGGTGTATTAATGAGTAGTAAGTGTTAATGAGGGACGTGGTGTATTAATGAGTAGTAAGTGTTAATGAGGGACGTGGTGTGTTAATGAGTAGTAAGTGTTAATGAGGCTGTTTTTGGTGTTTTTGTTAGATGACGGCTGCGTTGAAGCAGTACAAGTTGCAGAACATCCAGCTACATGTGAGCAATGATGAACTCAAGCGGATACTGAAAGCCAAAGAAAAGGAATTGAACACAGAGAGGCAGAAGGTGAGTGTAGCCAGGCCTCCCAGGGGGAGTGTAGCCACGCCTCCCAGGGGGAGTGCTGCCACGCCTCCCAGGATGTCACACCGCAGTTAAACCCAGGTGTCCGGTGCCACACACCTGCATTCATCTTGCTTGGGACTCTTGCATGCTGTAAAAATGTTTTGCAGGCTTAATTTGGACCATACTGGATGTGTGTGTGTGTGTGCTTGTGTTTGTGTGTGTGTGTGTGTGTGTGTGTGTGTGTGTATGTGTGTGTGTGTGTGTGTGTGTGGGTAACCTAGGGCAATAAGTTAGAGTGGTGCTTCTGTTTCTGTGTTTGGCCTTGTTTCCATGTTAATTTCCTAATTCAGACTTAGAGATTTGCCTTTGTTATTTTTATTGATGTAATACGTTATATATGCAAGAAAGTACTTCACAATTCCCCCCACCACACACACACACACACACACACACATACACACACATACACACACACATGCAGACCAAACCCTGCCTATAATAGCTTTGATTTTCCAGGTCAAGAACGGCGAGACCCTGGTCTGCAGGATAAAGTCAGACATCATTAACTGCATTAGGGTATTACAAGAACCAAAGAAGTTAAAGGAAACTGTCCGCAAGCTGTATGAACATCATGTTCAAGGATCTGATGTGGTGAGATGAACACACAACACACAACACACAACACACAACACACAACACACAACACACACACACACACACACACACACACACACACACACACACACACACACACACACACACACACAGCTCAGACCATTCATGTCTGGTTTTTGTTTACAGTGCCAGGAGGAGAAAGTCAGTGCAGACGTCCAGTCTGAGTTCCGCAGGCAGAGGGATTATCTCGAGAAGAAGGTGGCATCCCTGACCAGGAAGCTGGCTGAAAATGAACAAAAGCACAAATCACGCTATGACAAGCTCGCGGAGGTAGCGCCGACTTCTCCTTTAGTGTTGGCTTCCCAGTCCTGTTTCTTAAATGGGATGATCTCCAACGACTTTCTAAGACGTATTTTAGTTACTGCACGTGGTAGTCTGTGTCTGAGTAGGAGTGACCGTCTGCTTTTGCTCGCCACGCAGGAGAACTTCTTGCTGATCAGGGAGATCAATGAGCAGCGGTTGGCCCAGGATCACGTCAAGAAGCAAACGCGTGCCGTCCAGACTCAAGCCAGAGGGACCTTGTCCAAGAGCTCCACCCACCACAAGAGTAAGTGGAAAAAAATGGGGGCAGACAGCTGTTTTGTTATGACCAATGTAGTTCTTACAACTAACATTTCTCTCATCCTACACATACTAAGACTTTCTCATACTTTGTATTAGCGGCATAATTCAAGGATGTCTTTTCAACACTGGAAGGTGCTATTTATATGGCTGTATTATTAGCAGCGTAACAGTCAAAGGCTGCTTATATAAAAACTCCCCCCTTCCAGTATCTTACTTTTTGATTCGTTGTCACCCTGTGACCACAGCAATGGCAGAGAGGGCAGTTACGCAGCTGACCTCGGAGGACAAGACCGAGCAGAAGATCCAGTTACGGCGACCCAAGATCGAGAGGCTGAAGCTTCGTGGCCAAGGCCTTTCTCCGCCCCTCCCGGCCCTGTCGCCTAGCACCAAACTGCCCGCCCTCAAACTGCCCGCCCTCAAGCCGTGAGCACCGTCCACATCAATTCCACAGCTTCAGATGTGGATGCCAGAATTGTCATTTTATTATTGTTCTTTTTTTATTGTATAATAAAAACAGTGCTTGCAATGGTATGATTTTGGTACAGTTTATTTCTAGATTGCAGATTGCAAACTGGATTTCTAGACATTCTTATACTGAAATATGTAAATATACAGAATTTTTAAATAAAGGCAAGTCTAATATATATATAATATATAAAATATAATATCTAATATATAAAAATGTATAACTAATATTAATTCTAACAATAGAGGAATGTTCTGAATAATAAAATTTCAGTAAATAGTGCATATTTACTCTCGGAAACGAGAACCGGCAGGCTTGCCTGAAACGCTACTCCCACATGATGACAAGCTCAGTTTAGGAAAAATTGAGGCCTCTAAACTTCCTCCAACTTAATGAGGACAAAACAGAAGTTCTCCTCCTAATCTAATGCTTAATCTCGCAGACTATCCCATTACACCTGGCTCAGTAGCCAAAAACCTAGGCGTCATACAACCATCCAAAATGCGTCCGGGACTCTGACACAGTCACAATCTTTAAGTCTAGGTTGAAAACCCACTTATTTAGTTTAGCGTTTGATAATTAATATCCCCCCTTAGATAAAGGTGTAGATCCAGGGGTTCTTAGACGAAGGGTTTTATGGTAGACTGGGGCGCTGGTGCTGTTATCCTGTCATTGCTCGTGGTCACTCAAGTTTGTTGACAGTCCAGTGGATGGATGCCAATGTCTCAGAATGCTCCCAACTCTATGTTACCTTCTGGTTCTGCCTTTTTATCTAGGCTGTAATAATTTAACTTAGGCAGAGCAAGGCAAGGCAAGTTTATTTATATAGCACCTTTCATACACAACAGTCATTCAAAGTGCTTTACAAATGAAAAGAATACACAGAAAAATGTAAAAACAATAGATTTAAAAGAAATTAATCACATTAAAAAATAGAATAAAATAACATAAAATGTAAAAAAGTAAAGTAAATAAGATAATAAAAAAGTAAATAAGATCCACGCTCTCTCATACAACAAACACTGACACAGAGTGCGACCTTCACTCTCACTGGTTGTCTGCGAACTGTGTGCTCGTCGGCCCACAGTTATGCGCGGCCACCTGGTGCTCGACTCCCAGCCGAGGGTGCAACTCCCAATCACTCAGTTACCCTGCCTGGTAACCACCAATGGTGCCACCTGTTGTGACAGAAATGATTGATTATTGACTAATCATCATTGATTAGATCATGTTTAGTTATTATAAGAGATCATTATGAACTTTATGATTTTGGACATGTCCATTCTGACTAAGCAGAAGGACTACAATAATGAAGTAGTGTGTTTCAGTGTAATCATGTACTTATGTTCAGTTCACATTATGCATGTGTGCTATACTGTGACCCAGGTCAGGGAGAGTGCTGAGCGTAAGAGCACTCTGTTAACTGGTAGTCACTAGGCTACTAGTCTTGGGTCATTTAGCTTTCTCTGTGTTCAACTGATACATCAGTTGCTTCCGCTAACTCTAGGGAAGTCCATATTAGGAGATACACACATGTGAGACAAAGTAGCCTGCTGGACGCTTATGTTTTGGAACATGCTGTGCTAAAGATAACCTGCTGTTAGAACTGCTGAATTGTGTTTAAGATTGTATATAAGCAGGGGGACTGCCCCCCTGCCTTCAGAGTTGTCATGCTTGAATGAGACTCTCATGTCTATGTCTGTCTTGTTTCTGTCTTTGTCCTATATATATATATATTTATATTTTTGTAATAAATTAATCATTTAACCACGTCTGAGTCCTCATCCATTTAGTAGAAAATTTCCACGACACTGTATACCCCCCCGTGGAGTTTGACCGCCAAACCTCTCGACCCTTGTAGAGTGAGATCCCCTGATCCTGGCGTCGCCCCCTGATCTTGGCATCGCCTGTGTATACACGTACCAGGAGAGAAATCACAACCTCTGCAATAAGTTTCTGCTGAGGAGAGAGACAAAGTTTAGTTTAACTAAAAGCAGATCTAAAGAGGGAGCAAAGATAAGAAGATAAAAATAAAAAATTAAAATTAAACAAAAAAGAAACAAACATAATAAAATCTAAAATAGCAAGCATGATTAAAACAGTAGATTTAAAGGAAGTTAAATTAATGAAGATAAAAGTGCCGTTACAGAGTAAAGGTAATTAAACTGAGCTGAAGGCCTGCTCAAACATGAAGGCTTTCAGTCTGGATTTAAAAGTATCTAAGGTTGGGGTTCTTCTAATGCTCTCTGACAACCGGTTCCATTTCTGAGCAGCGTAGTAGCTAAACGCCGCCTCTTTACCTTAGGCTGCACTAACTGACCAGTTCCTAATGATCTGAGAGTTCTGCTCGGCTCATATTGTTGGAGCACATCCAATAAATATACTGGTCCTGCACCATTAAGACATTTATAGACCAGTAATATTACCTTAAAGTCTATCCTCTAACATACGGGTATCCAGTGTAAGGATTTAAGGATGGGAGTGATGTGCTACCTTCTTTTACTCCTAGTGAGAACTCTGGCAGCTGCGATTTGAATCAGCTGAAGCTGTTTACTTGTTTTTTTTTTGGGAGTCCAGTTAGGAGCCCATTACAATAATCAATCCTACTAGAAACAAAAGCGTGGATGAGTTTCTCCAGGTCTGCTTTAGCCAGAAAATCTCTAAATTTGTTGATGTTTTTGAGGTGATAGAAAGCTGATTTGGTGATGGCTTTGACATGACTGCTAAAGGTGAGATCAGAGTCCGTTAGTACACCAAGGTTACGTACTAGTTCTTTAGATTTTAGGGCTCTCGAATCTAGATAGGCAGCTAGTCTGTGTCTTTGCTGTTCCCAAATAAAATAATCTCCGTTTGATCTTTATTTAACTGCAGAAAGTTGTGTTTCATCCACTTGTTTATGTACTCAGTGAGTCTAGGGGACCGTAGTTGTTTGGGCAGAGAGCCATGTAGATCTGAGTGTCATCTGCATAGCTGTGGTAAGATATCCCATAATATATCTTATATTATATATCATATATATATCAATATATCTCATTATATATCTTATATATATCAATATATCCCATTATATATCTTATATATATCAAGATATCTCATTATATATCTTATATATATATATATCAATATATCTCATTATATATCTTATATATATCAGTATATCCCATAATATATCTTATATATATCAATATATCTCATTATATATCTTATATATATATCAATATATCCCATTATATATCTTATATATATATCAATATATCTCATTATATATCTTATATATATCAATATATCCCATTATATATCTTATATCCCCCTTACTCAAATAGTGGCCCACGGGCCTATTTCTGGCCCGCGAGTAGTTTTGAAAAGTGTTTTTTTTAGGAATCTTTTTTTTCAATCGCGCTATCCGCTTTTTTTGAAATCGCGCACCGCGATCTCAAGACGCTGCCGAGGATTGCCTTTATGGCAACAACAAACACGTAGTAGACGCCCAAATGCGTTCGCCACCCCCCCCCCCCGTCTACAGTTTACGTTTTACGTTCACAGCCGCCAAACCCTAACCGGCCCCTTCAGTGATAGAAAAAAAAAATGTGGCCCGCCATCATTTCTATTTGAGTACCCCTGTCTTATATATATCAATATATCCCATTATATATCTTATATATATCAAGATATCTAATTATGTATCTTATATATATATCAAGATATGTCATTATATATCTTATATATATCAATATATCCCATTATATATCTTATATATATCAAGATATCTAATTATGTATCTTATATATATCAATATATCTCATTATATATCTTATATATATCAAGATATCTAATTATATATCTTATATATATATCAAGATATCTCATTATATATCTTATATATTGTCCGTCCACAGCGGCTGTTGTTGTTGTTGTTTGGTGACGTCATGTGCGTCCCTCAGGTGGGCGGAGCCCGTGATCCGTCTCACCTGAGGGTCGTTTGTTTGCCTATATATGTCTTGTCTTTGTACCAGTTGACCGCTGGTCATTATATCCTTAATTTGGATCTTTTGCACGGGTTTTGGTTTGCACACTTTCTATTAAACCATCCTTTTTCCCTGAGACTTGGCGTGATTGCTTCCTTTCCAGTTGCTCAACCCGCTGGTCACAATATCTCATTATATATCTTTTATATATCAAGATATCTCATTATATATCTTATATATATCAAGATATCTCATTATATATCTTATATATATCAAGATATCCCATTATATATCTTATATATATCAAGATATCTCAGAAACATTACCCTCCTTTTCCACAAAGAAATTCCTTTCTTGAAGGTATGAACTGAACCATTTTAGGACAGTTCCTGAGAGTCCAACCCAGTTCTCAAGTCTATCTATGAGAATTTTGTGGTCAATGGTGTCAAAGGCAGCGCTGAGATCGAGCAGTAGTAGAACAGACATGTTTCCTGAGTCTGTATTTAGCCGAATGTCATTGATAACCCTAATGAGTGCAGTCTCAGTACTATGATTAGGTTGGAAGCCAGACTGAAATTGGTCTAGACAGCTATTTGTGGACAGAAAGTGCATAATTAGCTTGAAGACAATTTTTTCTATTATTTTTCCAATGAACGGTAGATTAAAAATTGGTCTATAATTATTCAACAAGCTTTGTCTAGAGATTTCTTTTTCAAGAGAGGCTTCACAACTGCAGTTTTTAATGCACTCGGAAATACACCTGACATGAGTGAAGAATTTACTATTTGAAGAATGTTCATTGATATTGCGGAAAAGACATTCTTTAAAAACTTGGTTGGTCATTACCATTATCAAGGCTGCAAGTGGATGATTTGAGATGACTCACTGTATCAATTAAACCTTCTTCATTAATAGTACTAAACTGGCATATGTTGAACATTTTGCGTGGTTGTGGAGAGACAATTGGCTCGTTGGTGGATGTAGGCGTACAGATGGCATGTCTGATATTGTGGATTTTAGTATTAAAGAATTTTGCAAACTCATTACATCTCTCAATTGAAACTAGCTCAGGGGTCATATATGTAGGTGGGTTTGTTAGTCTGTCAACCATAGTGAAAAGAACTTTGCTATTGTTAATAATGCTAGAGAAGAAGGATTGTCTAACTTTGCACATTATTTTATTGTAATCACGCAGCCTATCTTTGAAAATCTCTTTATATACGTGAAGGTTGGTTTTACGCCATCTGAGCTCAGCCTTTCTGCATTCTCTTTTTTGGTGCTGAACTGCAGGATCATTTCTCCATGGAGCTTTCTGCTTACATTGCATGGTTTTAACTCTTAACTGGTGCAATCTGATCCAAAATACTGGCAGTTTTTGAGTTGAAACTATCCAGCAGAGTATCAACAGAGCCTGATAGTTGGCAAGGTGCAGAGCACACTTTGGTAACATAAAGTGCAGCTGTCCTTTCATTTATCTGTCTTTTCTTTAACCTAACCTACCTGGCATTGCTATGGATTGAAATCCACATTTCAAAAAATACACAGTAGTGATCAGACAATGCAACATCCTTAATACAGGCTGAAATGTTAAGACCCTTTGAGATAACCACATCCAAAGTGTGACCATGGCAGTGTGTGCTTGCAGACACATGCTGAGAAAGTTCAAAAGATTCAAGTACATCATAGAATTCTTTGGCATAACTATCATTGGGATTATCAATATGAATGTTAAAATCACCAGCAATAACAAAATGATCAAATAAAAGATAACATATCTGTGAAACCCCTTTTAATATTTTACTCAAATATTCAAAAGATGTGAAATCACCAAGTGGTAACTGTTTGCATTGGAAAGTATCATTAAACAGCATTGCTACACCTCCCCCTTTCTTGCCATTGTGAGAAACATTTAAAAAGTTAAAGTTTGGTGGAGCCGACTCAGTTAGCACAATATCAGCACTATATGAATTTAACCATGTCTCTGTTAAAAGCATGAAATCAAGCCCATAAGATGTAGTTAAATCATTAATTAGATAAGACTTGTTTGTAATAGATCTGATATTTAGTAGAGCTAACTTAATAACCTGTGCATTTTGGTTCAGAGACTGAGATACTTCCAACATACTGTAGGTTGGATGTATTCACAGTATCTGACCTAAACTCCTTGTTCTTTCTGCTTCTGATCAGAACTGGAATGGGAGAGATAATTGGGACACAGGGTCCATGCTTGTTTTGAAAATATGTACCGCTGATATCAACACTGTAGCAGCACGGACCCAAAAGATGTAAATTTTCCTTTACGGTGGTGGAGGGTGGGTGGAGCTCCTGCTGGTGATGAGCTCGCGAGCGGAGCTGTCTATTTGGTGGATTATGAGCTTGTTTTTTACTTTGAGGTTGTGGGGGAGATTTGTTTATTAAGGACTGTGGGGGAGAAGTTGAGGTGATTTGCCGCTGTACCTGAGGACTCGCTGACAGTGAAAGTGTCAGTCTTGTCCCTACAGATACAAGCTTCTCCATGGTTTCTGGGAAGTTCAGGTGAGGTGATGATGAGGTGGAGGATGGTGTGGATTGTCTATTCGGTTGTGGTGTTTCTGGCAGCTGATACAGCACATGGCTCCCATCTAATTACTCCGCATCCTCTGTGGAGGGAGGATGTTGTGTCTCTGTAGTGGCGACGGTGTCCTTGGGTGTTAACGCTGACGTTTCTTCACCAGTTGAAACAGAGAAGTTACACAGAGATAAAATAAAGTTTTCTGACAGGAGATTGACACCCCTCTTGTTAGTTTGCAGTCCGATTGAAGAATTCTCTCTTCCCAAAAAACAGATTGAAGTTGTCAATGAAGTTCAGTCCATTTGACCTGCAGGTTTTCTGCAGCCAAACATTTAATGCCAGTAGCCTTGAGAACATATTGCAGCCCCCTGCAGGCACAGGGCCACTGATGAATACCTGATTTAATGCCGGAGTTGCTGCCACACTCCAGAAATGTTTATAATATCATCTGTCCTGTGTATGTCCTTATACAGAGCTAATTTTCTCTGTTTTATTTTCTCGAGGAACACAGATGAGGAGAGACAAGCCTTTTCCAGAGATCCATCCTGGGCCAGCCACCTCCTGCCTAACCGGATATGCCTACACCAAAATGGACATTATCCCTTACAGGTCTAAATTGTTCTTCTGTGTAAATTGTTGTCATTGGCATGGTGACCGGCGTCAGCCCAGAGGAGTATTTTCAAGTGTCCAATACTCATCTCTGTCACACACACATCACCAATAAATGTAACAATTCAGCATGAAATAAAAAAACAGGAAATACTAAGGCCAGCAAAATGGTGGTGGATCCTCTTAGGACCCCCGGCCTGCTACGGACCTGCTGGCGCTGCCATCACCGTTTCCTAGCAACAGACGTCACGCCACACACCCGTCCCACAAAAAAATGTCTTCTGCTACACACTCCACCATGTCCCCAGAAACGAAAGCTTATGTAGAGATGCAAATGTGAGTGGGAAAAGGCACATTGATGACTGAATAGCATCATTTAAGGTAAATTAAGATGAATTTAAGGCAAATTGAAAGGTTTGTAAAATATTGACACTGATATGGTACAGAACATTGTTATTAGTGATTCAGTTTCCTAATGAAACTACTATTGAAAGAACAAATCATGTCAATAGATTAAATCTAAACCTCTGTTTAACTGTTTGAATGGTCTGATTCAATTTAATTAAGAATTTGTCATCTCACTCATTCTCTCCAGGTTACCGCAGCACCACACAGTCACAACCTCAGTTACAACAGTGCTGACTGTGCACATAAACTGCATCAAAATATTCTTTCAAAATATTCTTTCAGATTCAAAATTTAGGGAGAACAAAGGCAGAGGCAGTGGTTAAAGATGTCCTTGCTCCAAAGGCAGTGAGTGACGTTGTGAAGGCCCTAACATCAGATAAATCCTGACCATTCTCATTACACACAGACGCATCAAATAAAAGCAACAGGAAGATGTTTCCCCTCGCTGTTCAATATTTCAGTCCAGAATGTGGGATCACCATCAAAATGTTTGATTTCATGGAGAATCCAGATGAGTCTGCTGCCGGGATTGTAGCTCTGACAGACTGTGCATCAGACTCTGGAACAGCTGAGCTGATTTCTACCTCACAAACTATCTCTGGACTCGTTCTCGCCCCCTACTGTGCAATTTTCCTTTGCACATTTATTTGAGACACCTACAGCTATATACATATTTACAACGTGCGTTCATGGAAAGAAATAAAACAGTATTAAATTGAGTCCTCTTAATCAGAGTTTAAAGATCGGTGACTGCAAAGTCACGTAGATCCCGTCATCACATACATTACGAGCCTGCTCTCCCAGGCTCGTCCCCCCTCTGCCTAGTTACACCCCATTATATTCTATAAGCTCCTCCCCAAGAACATTCCATTCATGATACATTATTTGAAAAAATAACTGTTTTGCACAATTTCTTGCGTGTGCTGGCACTCTGTATCTCCAGGGTAGTTAATTTTGCGATGTAGTGCAGCCTTAAATTGTGAAATACAGAGACAACAAATGACAGGAGCATGAAATTATGGTTCTCGATTTCGAATTGGGTTTCGGCAAAGTGCTCCCCGAGTAAAAACACATCTTCAGAACCAATCTCAGCCCGAACGAACTGGTTGACAAAGGACACACTGACACCTGTTGATTTTTGGCGTATCACACGCTCTGCTGCTCTGACCACCTTCACTGTTCCATCTGAGGGGATCATCAGACCACCATTGTTTTTAAGTTGAGGCAGGTGGTAGATCTGGTCAAAGGATGAGGGTACAGCAGCTTTGACAAGGCTTGCACGGCACACCTCACAGGACAGTTTTTTCAGAATTTTTCAGACAACAAACCCTGAAATGTAGACCAGGGCATAGTCCACAAGACCACCAAAGCAGGTGGGCAGGTAACTGTGGTCACATATGACTGCAGAAATGTTTGCAGATGGGGACGGGAGCTCTTCTTCTACCATTAAAGCAGAGTGCATGTCTGCAGCTGATAGTGATACAGTCTCATCTTGTGCTGCCACGTTGCCCGACGCACTTGGTGAGACACCACAGCGCACCATCAGACGATGGAAAACGCCCTGGAACTGCCCTGCAGTGGGACTGTTATTCCAGCCTCCTAAAAAAATCTAAAACATTTGCACACTTAGATTACAGAGATATTTAATGAGGACACTCATAGTCATCAAAGACACATCTTCTGAGGGTAAGTATGGAAACTGTATAACCATGTTTCCTCACAGGCTATGAAATGTAAGTATGGTAATAACTGTATAACCATGTTTCTTCCACAGGTAGGCTATAAAAACAAATGCATAGGTGTCTGAAGAGGTCTATAATATTGTAAACAAGTGATGTATATTCTCTACTAGAATGCCCACCCTGATGGTACCAATATCCGCTCTGGCTCACGGACTGAAAAGACTAATTATAATGTGAAATTTCTACCTGATGCCCTGACAGAATGGAACAAAAGTTTCAAGTGATCCTGACTGAAGCGGTATGTGCAGACATAATGCTGGACTTGGAATTTTTTGTGTTCCTTGTTGCTACAGGCTAAAATATAAGAAACTTAAAACAACTTCCATAAAACATTTGAATTAGTATACTACATTGTATTGTAATACACAATACATCACTAACCCCTAAACATGCAGAAAGAACAAAAAGTAAAAACATGTTTTTACCTTTTAGCAAAGTATGATATTAACTTTTGTTTCACATATGTATCATAAATACATCTAAGTACCTTACAAATACGTGCTTTCATGATGTGTGTGTGTGTGTGTATATATATATATATACAGTCATACCCCTGTCAAATTTTGACTTAAATTTACTTTTATTTAACCAGAAATTATATTTTTGACTGGAAATCTCCCAGGAGATAATACGATGATGTACAAGAGGCATCATTGTGGGGGAAAAAAATTCTCAGCTTTTATTCACATTTGAACAAAAAGTAGCATGTCCAAAATTATTCAGACCCTTCTCAATAATTAATAGAAAAGCCTTTATTTACAGCAATCAAACGCTTCCTGTAATTGCTGACCAGCTTTTTGCATGTCTCCACTGGTATTTTTGTCCATTCATCTTTAGTGATGAGCTCCAACTCTTTGAGGTTGGAGGGTCTCCTTGCCATCACCCTGATCTTTAGCTCCCTCCACAGATTTGTTGGTATGGGAGGAGTGAGGTAGTTACAGGCTGCAGTGTGCCTGTAATCAGGCATGTGATAAGGGCACCATGGGGTCCTTGCAGCAATAGCGTGGCTAAGCTAAGCAGCACAACGGGACGACAGGGTTGGAGCGTGAGCTCGACTTTACGGAGTGTTCGCTGTTGTAAGGTACGGTGCATTTTTACTCATGTATTCTGCTTTTAAATGTGAGACTAGTGTCCAGTACTAAGTGTTTAGTCCTGCTCTTATATCGAGGGAGAGGCCCAGACGAGGCGCCTCCTGGTGCAGTACTATTGTGGGAGCAGAACTGAGTCATTAGTAGTTTTGACGGGGTTAAAGCAGGTATGTTTCACTTGTATACGGAGTTTTATGGGTTGGGGATTTAGTTAAGCTACATAACTGGAGTGCAACCTTTAGCTTTGCTCTCTAACCACCTGTGCCTTTTAGTTTGCTTAGCTAGCCCCTGTAGCTTCTTGGCCTTAGGCGCTAACCACCTACAGCTTCTATCTTTGGCTGGTATATAATGCTTAGTTATTGCTGCTGCTCCTTTATAAGTTTAGTTTAGACTTGATAAAGACGAGGTTTGGTTCAGAGCGCCGATTTTGGATTAAGAAAATGTTAATGTTGTGGATATTACAACTTGTGTTTGTTTCCCATCATTTTTGTCCCATGAGCCTGATATCATGTTAACCCTTTGAGTTGGTATGTTTTGATAGCTTGCCAACCTTGATGATGATGTTTGCTTCATCTCCTGTCCGTTTACGTGTCCTAAACATGACGGGTAAACAAAAAAAAGTATCGTTTCAACAACGTACAGACAGCAGGTCCAACCACCACTGCTGTGTGCCATTCTGCACAGCATCGACAAGGTGTAATTCCTACCTGAGCTTCCACACCTTTCCAAAGGACTCAGAACTGCAGAAACAATGGGTGGTTAAGATCAGGAGAGATCATTTTATCGTCACGAGTACTTCTCGAGTGTGTTTGCGACATTTTATCGCTGCTGATCTGCTCGAACCTCCCACTCCTGCTGGACGATGACGACTGCGACCTGGAGCTTTTCCTGTGCTATTTCAATGGAATAACTATACTATTCCAACTCCATGATCTGGAGTATGGGAAAGAACAGAGCGTCCACCCAACACTGATCTAACAGAGATGCAGACTGACCATGATGATGATGACCCCTTACCGTGTCATGAACATGACTACTGCGTCAGTAATGAGCCTGCTGCGCTTGATCTCTCCCTCAATGAAAATGAAGAGCTATGCGAGGAGATATCAAGGCTCCGAAAACAAATCGAAGACTTAACTGTCAGCAGCAAGTTCTGTTTGGAGCGGTTTTCTGCCTCTGATGACGACATACGATTCTTTACCAGGTAAATACAAAATATGGCAGGACACAGTATATGGATGGGCCTTCTCTGGTGTCTGAAATACATTGTGAATGAAATAGCGATTATATAACTTTTATATTCCACAGATTTGCAAACCATGCCCACCTGATGGGCTTTTGGAAGCAAATAGAGCCAGCCACCCACATCATCATACGGGTTACAAGAGCACGGACTGTTGAGAAGACTGATCAGGTCCCTCACTCTGCCAGTACAACGGTAAATGTTTTCCTGTTGTCCATACAAAGCATGTTATGTCATCATTTTCAAATTAATCTTTACATCAAAAGAAGTTTTGATAGTCATAATGTAATATGACAATAGGATAATGTATTTTTTCCCCAGGTTCTTCAAGCAATTGATGAGATTTTTCTCTTCATGAACTACCTGTCATTGGGACTGATGCAAAAGGGTTTGGCCCATAGATTTAGAATCCATCGGTCAACTGTTAGTCGTATTATTAACACCTGGGCCAACTTCCTTTATACTGTATTGGGAGCTGTTTATGTTTGGTTAGATGTGGACACTGTGAAAACTCACCTCCCAGATGTGTTTCAGGACTACGCTGACACTCAAATAATTTTAGATTCCACAGAACTGAGATGTCAAACTCCAAATTCCCTTCTCCTTCAGAGTGAAGTGTTTTCCACTTATAAATCACACTGTACATTCAAAGGGTTGATTGGGATAGCCCCTCATGGCGCAGTGACCTTTGTGTCTTCTCTTTATCAAGGTGCTATCAGTGATAAAGAGATCTTAAAGCAGTCTGGCATTGTGGCCCTCCTTGACCCATCTATGGCCATCATGGTGGACAAGGGTTTCCTTGTTGAAGACTGTGTTCCATGCAAAGTCCACATACCCACGTTTCTGTCAAAGAGAGCTCAACTGTCTAGGTCAGAGATCAGAACGTCACAGTCCATTGCAAGACTGAGAGTCCATGTTGAGCGTGTGATTCGCAGAGTCAAAGAACATAAAATATTCAGCACAGTGATCCCCCTTTCAATCACAGGGAGCATAAACCAAATTTTTACTGTTGCCTGTCTTTTGGTGAATTATCAAAATGGCCCCTTGGTAAAAGCCTGGGCAAACAATGGCTAATCTCAATCCAGAATTAGACAGATGATGTAATGTGAATTATGGTGATTTATTTATTAATTTTTTTCTCTAACCTTACAATGATCCCTTTAAGGTCAGGGGTCGGCAACCCGCCGCTCCGGAGCCGCATGCAGCTCTTTGATCCCTCTGATGCGGCTCAGCTTTTGAATAGAATTAATGAGTGTTTAATTAACGTATATTATTTTTGAGACTTAAAAAAATGTTCTTGTGGAATTTCACAAATGTCCGGTATTTACTTTCGCTTTGCTTGAGTGACATGTCATCGTCACTGAAATAAATTTCCAATTATTTTTGCTTTTGTGGCTCCGAGTCAAAAAGGTTGCCGACCCCTGTTTTAGGTCATGCTAGTCTGTAAATATTGGCTGCAATGTTAAGGTACAGTGCAATATGATTAATTGTATAAAATGCTTTCACTTTTATATGTAAAATTGACAACACAATACAACATTATGTATTTCTTAACTTTTACTGTATTTGTAAAAAATTAAACGAATACAATAGTAATACAATTGACAGAATAAATTGAAATTGTTTTAATTGTTCATGAGTTCATGTCTTCATTATGATTTTCTATTGCTTGGGCATAGAGAGGTATTTTGGCATGTAAGTGTTAAAGAAAAACATGTCACACCTCCTTTTCACCTCTTCTAATACACTGCTATCTCTGTAAACTCGCTGCATAAAGATATCATCATGGGCACAGATAACTAAATCACACCACTGCATACCAGTAATCAATAACTGGAACTGGATTTGCCAATAATAACAATGGCTCTCCTTCATTTTGTGTAGGCCTTGTGCCACTTTGAGGAATTTGCAGTCTACATAGCTTTGTGCATTTGGGCACTTGATTTCAACAAGCCCAAATGATGGACGCTCAAGTGGGTCATATACAAGTCCATCAGGTGATGCACCCAGCCAAGAGGCATCTGGATGAATCACTAGCCCACACTTGGTTAAGTTCAAGTTTTTCAGAACTGCACAGTCCTTTAAGGCCTCTGTTTCCATTTCAAGTCCCCTCTTCACATGTGCTGTTTGTCGTGTCCCTCGGATTATCCTTTCTGCAGCACCTGGACCTCTAACGTGGCTCACCTCTCTGAAATGTGAGGCAGTCACTCTTTCTCTCCTAAGTGAATGCCACTCAGGTGTAGCACTTTGGGATCTTGGTGCCTCCTCAATAAGGTGTGACTGTGACAAGGCCACAAAAGGTGTTGGAAAATGCTTGAAATTGTAACTTCATTTCACAACAAATATCTGTCTGACTGAACAGTTATTTTGTGTTAACAAATACGAGCATCTTGCAATTCCAGGATGAAACATGAGAGAACGTGAAGACGTTACGATTGGGTGTTTTGAAAATAAACAACCATTAAATAATGTGATAAAAAAGCGAATAATTTCAAGTACATGTATAAATATTTAACTTATCCCAACAAACATGCGACGTCAGAAAGACGTTAAAATCAAGTCTGTATCACGTCGGTCAGTCCAGACCCTTTTTTGCATGTCTGGTGGACGTTCAAAACTGGTTCAAAATCTGACAGTGTGACTAGGACCTTAACCTTTTAACTTAACATGAACGTCTATGACGAGTTTTCTATCTGAACGTTTGACTAGGACCTTTATTGGATGTCAGGACGTGCAAAAACTGCAACTGAACGGCAGTAATAGACGTTTAAAAAAGACGTCACTAAAACTTTCATTCTGGCTTTTCAGTGGACGTCTTTTGAACATCTGACAAAGTGTCTTTGCTCGTGCTGGGAAATATTGAAATGGACCTTGAAAGTGACATACAAGTGTTTGAATTCCACAAGGTGTATAAACCCTGCAAACATGACTTTGTTCATCGCGCTGAAGCGCGGCGCACGCGAGGTCGTGCACCTCTCGAATTTTGTAACTTCGCACGCGCCGCGCCTCAGCGCAATGAACAAAGTCATGTTTGCAGGGTTCAATTCAAGCGCTTGTACCAATATTTCCCAGCACGTTAAACTTAATTAAGTTAAATATTTATACATATACTCGAAATGATTCGAAATATTGTGCTTTTAATCACATTATTTAATGGTTGTTTATTTTCAAAACGCCCAATCTTAACGTCTTCACGTTCTCTCATGTTTCATCCTGGAATTACAAGAGGCTCGTATTTGTTAATGTAATACAGGAGAACTGTTCAGTCAGACAGATATTTGTTGTGAAATGAAGTAGTTACAATTTCAACATTTTCAAGTACTTTAGCCTAAATTGCAGCACTTTTCAAACCTGAAACACAAAGCAGCATTAAAATTCGTCAGGTAAGTGTTCATTCCCCTGTTTTGAGGGGTGTTTCTTTTATACTACCACATATAGTTTCGGACAACACTGCAAAGCGGAAAGTATAAAGCCTCCACCGCTCGCGGAGGTTCGCACGAGGTGCGCGCGGAGTCGAGCGCTATGGTCACTCAACCAGGCTTTAGCGCCCTTCGTTGAAATGTTCCAAAAGCACCGCTTGCAAACGGGCTTGTTCAAGTCCTTCAGTTTTCCATCTGTATCTGCTTCGAATCCAACAGCACTGCGTTTGCTTAAGCTGCCATATTAGCATTACAAACTGTCCTGTGCATTACGGCAGCTTGGGTGGGTCAAACGAAAGCGCATTTTATGTAAAAAGAATCGATACTTAAGGGAAACGAGTATTGTACCGTTTCAGAATGTTCAGTATCGATACGTATCGATATATCAATTTTTTTGACAACACTAATCTGAAGTACAACAAAGCTAAATTAAATTTTGAAGAGAACAGATCAGATCGTCTTATCAGATGATCAAAAGCATATATATTTTTAACCACACACTGTAATCTGCCTATTAAATTTGGTACTACATACCTAACTCCACTGGCTGTAGTAGCACCTGGTTTTGGCTTTAGGACAACCATGGCATCCACGGGTCCAGGCTTCACCCCCTATTAATTTAAAAGATGGTGTTAGTAAAGTGACTGTGATACATTAACTAACATTAAATAATGAAATAAGACAAACCATTGTTGGTGGTTTATGCCACTTCTGTTCTGTCTGTGTGCATGAAAGGACAGGAGGGACGACAGACATGCCAGATTCAGAATAATGAGCAGTCTGGAAAAGCAATGCAACCAAGTGTTTGCAGATTCCGCAACTAGCAACACAAGAGCAGTTGCTCTTAATGAGCACAACTGGCATTGAATCATGTAATGTCATCTGAAATACACAAGAGGCAAAATTTTGTATCTTGAAAAGAAGACAGCAATGTCAATAGGCGCAATATCTGTCCCATCATGTTGTTAGTGGTGAATGTCACTTGTCTATTGTCTCATGTAATGTTTGTGCTGTTTTGCATCACTCTTAAAACACTTGGCTATACTGTCTTTCTATTCTACAGTGTTGTGCATGTTTCAATCTACTAGTTCAGTGAGCAACTATAAACTAAATATATTTTAGATTTAAACTTCATTTTCACTCCAGATGAAATGCTTACACATAGGAGTGAAACAGGCCTACTTATATTTATATTATTTTGTTGTTTCCACCACCAACAACAGAACAGTGCAGGTTTTACTTCAACTGCTTCTTGAAGAGTGTTATCAGAATATGTTAATAGGTGTAAGTGTTGCAGCCATATGTTAATAAAGAAGTTAAGATGAAAGATTTGAAAGACAGATTGACAGATTTTAGAAAATGCAGTTTGAAGAATAGCTGAGGTGGACTATATTCTGCTTTTGAGTCATAGAGGTAGATAACAATAGCTCGAACTGTAAAATAAACTCCCATTTGTTTACTATAGGCAAAATAGACTGCTAATGATTCCCACTCAGCTACTCTGCATTTGGCTACCATTGTAAGCTTTGAAAACCAATGCCTATGGTTATCACAGCTTACGTGAAGTAAGAGCAAGGATAAAAGATTGAACTTGTGTTGAACTCACTTTTGAACTTGTTCAACAGAACTTTGAACGTGACACTGAACAGAACTCGTGTCATTTTAACCAGTCCTACTCTCAGCTGGTGTGGCGTATCTGTTTTCTTCATAGATCTGTAGCAGTGAGCCCTCACTGTTATCTCGTTAGCCTTACTTTTGCCTGATACTTCCATCAGAAATACAAACATGTTTTTAAAAGGCATTTCTAGTACTAGGACAGGTTGGTTCGTTACTAAAAACAACATCACTTCATTAGACTGCCACCTCAGGCTAGCTAGCTAACTAGCGTCGGCCACTTACCTTCAAAATTGCAGAGGTAGGATGAAACGTAGAACTTGAAACCCTTTTCAAGTTGACTCTGTGTCGTTGTACTTGATGCTCTGACAATACGACGCACATCGTTGAGGGTAAATTTCGGGAACTCCAACAGGCACCTTGTGAATTTAGACTCGGCCATGACATCGACACTTCCGCATACCAACCGGAAATACGGTACCATCCTGACACCAACGAGGAAGTGGTACGTGCACCTAGGCCATTGTACCGGAAAAAGGTTCACTTCATGAAGCAGTGGACATTATCGCCATCTGGTGGACAGTGAAAGCAGCGTCTTTTATTTATCCATTTTTAGCCTTTAACTCCATATTGTTTCATTAAAGTTTTTCATGTTTTGTCAATAAGTCAATAAAGGAAATCTGTTTATTGTGATTTGTTGTTTCTTATATATCTAGCTGGTTTGGGTTCTTATTTTTACACTTTTTAAAATTAATCACATTTTTTTATATGTATACGTATATCGTGAATGTTTATGTATGGATGTAAAAATAACAAAAGTGCTTGTGGAAAAACAAGTTTGATTTATTAGTGATTTTAGTGATTGTGGACATTAGCATCTTTGTTTTCAGTTTTTATTCAAAAAGAGGATTTGTTCCACTGTGCTGGGACACAATTTTTCAAGCCTCACACAGCACTGAGGAGGCTGGTGTACATAAAAATTCCAGTGCAAGCTGATAGAGGTGGAGATAAACCGTGGAACTATTGGGTCAGTCAGGTATCTTTGAACCTCAACAGTAAATCCCACATTCCCTCACCAGAAAAAATAAACACACATGATGGTCAAAGAACAGGGGGCTGTTCCACGAAGCGAGCTTATGAAAGCGGCGCTTATTAGAGTGAGCCTCGCTTGAGTTAACCAAACAGTTCACTTCCGTCTAGTTCCGTTCCACTAACGAAATCCAGACGCAACCTGTTCCCGCTAATTCAAGCCAGGCTTTTGTAATCGGCGATCATGCGCGTGCACACAGTATTTACACAGCCTCACTAATCGATATTCGAAAAGGCAAGAAAATGTCGAAAGAGCTGAAGGAACGAGCAGCTTTTTTGCTTCTTCTGCTGAACATGAGCTACTTATACGTCTGTATGAGGAATATAAATACATTATTACGAAGAATGGCAACACGTCCTGTTTTCATAAAGTCAGAGAAGCTGTCTGGCAAAATATTGCAGACAGACTAAATGCGTGAGCATATAATTTAATCCATTCATTGGCATTTTAAAAGTGTTATAGTAAATTAATAATGTTATTTAATAATTTCCTGATTTAGAAGTAACATGAGCGGGGTTAAGAGAACGTGGCAGCAGGTCAAGGTGAAATATAAAAATATACTCCAGAATGGTAAGTACAGTTGATTAGTCCAATATGCAGGAAAAGGTAAAACACCATTTTAAATAACTGTATAAAATATTTTAGCAACCAGAAAGAAATTTCTGCCTGTTCAGAAAGGCCAGCTGTAAGTCGTGTGTGTCTATGTATCTGTCTGTTAATGTGCTGTGTGATCTCATGATTTGTGTTGTGTTTAAAGGAAATGGAAGAACAGAGAGAAGACCCTCAGACCTCCATGTCCAGAGCTCACACCTCTACAAGAGAACAAGTGAGTAGTAGTTATGCAGTTCAACATGAATAAATACTTCTCAATCTTGACTATACTTCTGTAAGGTCCTGATATGTACCCTGATATGTACTATTCTCTTGCAGGAGCGAGATGAGTTATTACTGTACACATTGTACTATTCTCTTACGGGAGCGTGATGAGTTGTTGCTGTGTGATTGTGCTGTTCTCCCGAGGGAGCGTGATGTGCTGTGGAATGTGTGTTGTGTTGTAATCTCTTTCAGGTGCGCCCGGGATGATGGGGTCACATGGTTCTGGGTGGTGCCTGACAAGTCAGTCCCAGTCCACAGCTACAAAAGGCTTCCTGGGGGTGAAGACGGCAGGAGAGAGTGGCAGGCTCTCCTCGTTTGAGCTCCCTGTTTTGGGGATGACTTTGGATATATATACACATCTGCTAACCGTAATCGAGACTTGTTAGACTGCCCCTTGTTCTTGTGTGTGTGTGTGGTGGACTGTGTTTCTGTTTTTGCGTAGTTGTGTTTGTTATGTAGTGTTCTCTTTTATTTTCTTGGTTGTTGTTGTGTAAGTTTAAAAGAAGTCGCTTAGCACCAGGTAGTTTTCTTTTCCCGTTTTCAGCGTGGCCTACCTGAAGTCAGTGGTGCTAAGCCAATGCTTGTTACATCTTGCATTTTCTGCATTTTCATGTGGTCCAAATACATGTTATTGAACGTGTTGTCGGTTCCCCTTTATATTTCACTCCTCAATCACTCCAACATTAATTCGCTGTTACCGTCTGACCTAGACCGGGCGGTAACACTTCTGTCTTTGTAACGTATAGAACACGCTGAGAGGGATCCTGATGCGGAATAACACGATCTTTATTAGGATAACTCTGTGTAACTAGCCACACGATGAGCACAGTGACGTATGGCAGGTGCAGAGCAGTAGCGTGGGAGCGGTGGTCAGTGCGGTCCAGGGTCGAGAGGCGAGGGCAGAGTCCGGGAGGTATCCAGGGGTCAGACAGGAGAGTCCAACTGCACTCTTGGCATTACTCCTTTTTGCAGTATTGCCACCTTGTGCAAAACTGCACAGGCTGCTTTAATGTCACAGGCTCTCTCAGGGGTCACTCTGAGATGGCGCAAGCAGTTAAATCTGCTCTTTAACTGTCCAAATGCCATCTCAATGCATGCCCTTGTCTTTGAATGTGCACGATTGAACCTCCTCTCGGCATCTGTTGTAGAGTCTGCATATGGGGTAAGGAGAAAAGGTTGGCAGGGGTAACCCCTATCCCCAAGCAGTAAGCCAGGAAAAGCACCTACAATTATAAGGAGTAGAGTTAAACACTGAGGCCAAATCTGCACTATTTTGTGTGGTTGGAGTATTCTTACCTTCGGCAAACCTCTGTGCCAGTGAGGAGGCACGAAATATTGTGCACCGAGCCGGGCCATTTTGCTTCAATGTTGGAGAATAGAAATTGGCTGGTGCAAACCATCTAGAACAATGGCAAAAGTGACAAAGGGTGAAAGTTGTTCAAACCCATGGAGCGACATGCTTTACAATTTCTGTTGGGTGGGCAAAACTTGCATGTACCTGTACATTGATGCTGTGAAATGATTTTCAGTTCACATAGTCTGCCTCCATGGGTCCAGATGGAGCCTTTATCCTGATGTGAGTGCAGTCTATAGCACCAATGACATTTGGAAATCCTGGAGAATTCAATTTGTTTTGAATTGAATGAATTTTAGCATGAAATAGTTGATCAAGATGAATACAGAGCACTTCGGTAAGTGCTCTGGATAAGAGTCTCTTTTAAAGTCATATAAATTTAACTCCAAGTTACTGCTGTTCTGAAAAAGCTTCTTTTATGGGAAGGATGCCTCTGTGACCAGGGAATTTAATGAATATATTAAGGAAACGCTTAAGCGCAAGACAAACCTATCGAATTTCGCAGCAGACCGTCGCCTTACTAAGATGTTCTGCATACCCAACGCTGTACAGAAATGCGCCGCTGGCAAAGAAGTGCAAAGCGATACAGACTGTTTGGGGTTTGGTAAGAGCTCTACTACGTCTAGTGTTCTTCTCAATATATGGCCCCAGTAATTTACAAAGATATATAATACTGTGTCTTCTGAACCTGTAGTGCTCAAATAAGTAGTCATCCGGAAAGCCCAGTGGATCTGTCCTGTCCTGGAATGACCTTGGAGCTGGTAGCATGAATGCTCTGTGCACTATACACGCTCCCTCATCTACTGGATTTTCTACAAATGGGCATGCCATGGTCAATCAGCCTTCAGCCTTCACTGTTAGCTGTTCTTTTATAGCATACATTTTGGATTATTTGTATCACCTGTATGAAAATCTTGGTAAGGTAGTTGTCTGTATCAATTTCCTTTTTGCACCATTAAGTTAACCACACATTTACATTATTTATACTGAACATATGTGAATTGCGGAGTGATATGATTTGCTTGTAATTTGAACACAAAAGAGGAAGTGTGGGGATAAATATATACCTAAAAGTATCTTCACCTAAATTACTCAGTTATTATTAATACTCAGGTACAAAGAATTGTATTTTTGTGATATAGTGTTTATGCTAATGTATGTTTGTTGACCATAACTGCGATTAGACACTGTATTCCATTTTACACTGACCTGAATTTGTTAAGATTAAACCAATACATTAAAATGTGCAAAAACCTCGCTGATTAACAATGAATATGTACTCTGAAGATCGAAATATAAATTGCATTTGGAAATATAATTATTAAATTTTGATAATGACCTGCAATCATTCCAAACTAATAATTACAGTACTCCATTAAATGTATAAAAATATATGATATGATATGCTACATCCACAGCAATTTAATGGATAGAATTGCAGCGGAACCTTGTTCCTCAATTTTGTTTCCCGGATGGCGAGACTGACATCACGCTGCTGAGCCAATAGAAGCGGTCCCGCTAAGCTAAGCTTCAACTCTAGCCTGGTACGGAGCAGGTTAGTTCAAACGTATATGTTGCTGTAGTAACTGAGCGAGGCTCAAGTCTAGCCTCTTTCGTGGAACCGAATTTGAGCAAAATGAGCCAGGCTTGTCTTAAAAAGCCCGGCTTACTGAGTTAGCTCGCTTCGTGGAATACCCCCCAGGTTAAGGGGTTTTGTAAAGCATATTAACTTTTACCTCCCATTAGAATGGAAACAATACTTCCCCTTGGCCCACCGGGGAAATCCCCAGTAGTAATGTATGCCAGTCCGCCCCCGATACCTACAGTTGCATACATTTTACATACATTTATTATGCATAAAGCAGTTTTACCCTGCTGACTGTCAAAACCTATAGAGTTTTCTGTTGCCATCTGCACAAACGGCAGTCATGTTCGGGTACAAGCAGAGTGAAGCATGTGAAGTTTTGTCACACTGAAACTTGCACAATGAGTACTCCATGGAGCTTCTCTGGAACATGTCTCCATGTATCTTCCCAATTAGCAAGGTTACAATTTAATAAGTTAAAATTAAAAGTCCTAAAGAACACCTAAATATGTATTAATCCACACTGGACTTACCCTTCCAAACTGCCAAGTCCTCCCATCCAACATCTGCAAAAACTTTGCCTTGCCTTGTATATATGTATATAATATATATTATATAGTATATATCATTTGTATATGTATATATTATATGTATATAATATATACTTATTTTATTTGAATCACTTGTATGATGCATGTAATGTTTAATTACAAATGTCTACATGCCATTTATTCAGGCCCTTACTTGCAGAAGTCCCTACAAGGTAAGATATACAGACAAACACTCTGAAAACAGTGATCACACTACAACACATAAAACATGCAACAGAAACAAAAACAAACAAACGTTTGACGTGACAGTGAACTCTTATTTTGATACACTCGTTGATGTTTTGAATAGGCGCCTCATCAGGATACCTAAGGGTCCTCGAGAACTCACAATATAAAACCACCATCTTGGCCTGTCTTGGCCACATTTCAATCTTTCTTCTGAGCAGGAAAGGGGCTCCTTGCAAGTAGCTGTTGAAGCGCTGCAGCAATTGGTAAGCATTTGTTTAGACGTTACCGGTTTTTCTATTCTATTCCGTAGTTGATGTTTGCCGTTGCTAAAAGCCGTATTGTCAGAGCCTTTTCGACGTGTGACACCTCTGGTACGTTGACAAATGCACAACAATTCTGTTAATTTGTCGTAGTAGTGACTGTTAAAGGTACTGTAATCTTTTAACACTGCAACTACCAGCATTTTCATACGACTCCTTCTAGCAGAGAGTGCCAAATGGCAGTGCTGGGGTCATTTGCATCCCATTAGGCCAGGCAGAGTTGAGCTCATGCTCCTTATGCAGGCCATATTCAATAGTATTTTCAGAATTTGCTGCAGGCCATATTCAATAGTATTTTCAGAATTTGCTGCAGGCTAATGAAAACTGCACTAATGGACATGATGGCCTAATGCAGAGGTGTCCAAACTCTGGCCCGCAGGCCAAATGTTTAGGCCATCCTTTGTTATGTACATGCAGCCACTACTTGGTAATGCTAAACGGGGGGATGGGTGATTGTGTGAACTATGTTGATACATTGACTCAGATGGAGAAGAAAAAAACCCTTTAAGAAAAAATCAGAACTTTAGCTATTTTTGACCAATCAGCATGTCTCCTTTTGCAGTGAGAACAATCCAAAATTAGTACAAAGGAGGCAGACTTGAGATGTTTTAGAATTATAGTTCAAATAATGTCGTTGTCAGTTTAATAATGGAGAGAGATGACTGCAGACATAGGAAACTTGTTAATAAAGTGCATAGACTTTAATAAACTGCACCAAAGTAAATGGCCTATCTGGCTACATGCTAAGTGAAATAAAATAGAATAAAGGTCTAATAAAAGCCATCCTTTATGTACATGCAGCCACTACTAGGTAATGCTAAACGGGGGGGGGGGGGATGGGTGATTGTATGAACTGTGTTGATCCATTGACTCCGATGGAGAAGAAATGGTGAAATAAAATAGAATAAAGGTTTCTCACTCTAGTACTATATTACAATATTATAAATGTACAGAATGGAGGTAACTGAGATGGGTTCTATATAGGGATGCAAATGATTAATCGACTTTCGATTAATTGTCGATTAAGACGTTACTCGATCAAAATGTATTAATCACGATTAATCATTAGAGAGCGCTCCTGTATTAACTTGAACAGAGCGTAAGAACGAGAGGTGAACACGTGTCGCGAAAGACCAGAGTGGAAAACAAAATGAAGCGGGCGAAAAGACGTGCGGTGTGGGACCATTTTGAAGCGTGTTCGGGAAACGAGGCAGAAACTGCGTAATCCAGAAAATCCCAAGGAGGGAAACTTTATTTTCCACGCAACTCAAACAACAGCACTGTTCTCTTCCCCTCCCCTGGCGCGCGCAGGCGCCGCTCTCCCAGTGTCACTTAAAGGGCCAAGTGCCTGTCTGTTAGGGAACTCGCCGCGAGGAGTAGTAGTCGCTACAATTTCAACATTGTTAATTTAGGCTAAGAAGTCAAATGTTCTGTGTGTAATGCGGTATTGAAGTACAACAGTTCCACTAGCTCACTCAATTATCATTTGAACACCATGCATGCAGCTGTCCTGCATATCACCAGTGCACCTGGTCAACCTAAAATCACAGCTACACTGGGAAGGCGAGCGTTTTCGAAGCTCGCTACAAAAAAATACGAGTGAGCTAAAAACAAAGCTATCTACTGCTACTACTGTAGCCCTTACAACAGATTGTTGGACGGCTCTAACAAGAGAAAGTTACATTACTGTGACGTGCCACTACACTGACGAGAACTGGCAGCTAAAATCTGCAGTGCTGATTACGACGAACATGTCGGATAGACACACCGCTGACAGTTTAACTGACAAGCTCAATGATGTTGTGGAAACTTGGGCACTCTCCGGTCGCGTTACAGCATGTGTTCACTACAAAGCTAGAAACATTGTCCAAACATGGGCTCAATAATATTCTGTTTGGCTCTCTATTTAATTTCTTCTTTTTTTAAACATTTTTTTAAATGTCTAATGTTTCAAATTGAACTGAGCCAGTCCTTAATTTATTCCTTTTTTAAAATGAAAGAATGTATTTTGTTATACCATAAAAATTTCCTCATGCATAATTACTTGAGCAATATATAATATAATACAATATAATTATCATAATATAATATATACTTTTTGAACAAAGTGTTTTAACTACACTGCTCAAAAAAATAAAGGGAACACTTAAACAACACAATGTAACTCCAAGTCATCCACACTTCGTGTTCAGATAGGAAGCAACACTGATTGTGAATCAATTTCAACTGCTCTTGTGCAAATGGAACAGACAACATGTAGAAATGAGAGATTTTCAACTGATTTCAAAGATTTTTATTAATTGAGATCTAGGATGTGTTATTTTAGTGTTCCCTTAATTTTTTTGAGCAGTATATTTAGCTGATATTTTTAAAAGCCCTATTGAAACACTGAAATTCAGGTGAAAAACGCCGCTTATCGATTAATCGAAAGTCGATCGATAAGATCAGTCAACTAACGATTAATGAATTAATCGATAATTTGCATCCCTAGTTCTATATATTTTTTTAATGTTGTTGCAGCCATTAGATCGAAATATGCCGGTACCAGGTAACAGTGAACAGGTATGGGTGTGATGGGTGGTAGTGTGAACTATTATGACTATTATGTATGTATCCACCTACATGTGGATAAAAATCCATGTTGCTATATTTCACTTACTCTCGACTTAGAAGCAAAGATGGCAAAGGTTTGCAGAACACAGCAGGCTTTGGACGTGGTCCTCAACCATGTCGACCCTTGTGACTCTGATGGAGGAGAAATAACTCTTGATCCGAGTAGTGACTCTGAAATCTCTTCTGGTAAGATTTCCTATTTTTGTTTGTCAGTTATGGGTGTTGTGTTTTTGGAAGAGACACTGCAAAAAGTACCATCTGGATAAGTTAAAATTACTCGAATATTATTCTATTTCAAGTAGTTGAGGGTTTATTGTATAAATTTATGTAGAAATATCTTTACCTATTGACATTTTTTCAAAAGATAAACTATTTAAAATATATATATATGCCACGTATTGCTGTGTGAAAACAATCCTACATTACTTCCAAGGTGGCATACTTGAGATGTTTTGGAATTATAATTGGGGTTCACACACGTAGTGTGGGGAAACCTATTTTTGCAATTTAGGGTTCACACACATCTCAGGACTGTCACACTGTGCAGTTTTGAAACATTTGGCCACTAGGTGGCACTATTTGTGAATCATGCATAACTTTTCCAAATCTTTGCTTAGGAAAATGAAACTTGATTCTTTTGATTCCTTGCAGTCCACCTGACAACTTTGCAATTACAAGTCCTATTTAAAAAGGCGTAGTTTTGTCACATTCATCAATTGTTTGAAAATAGCACTTTTCGAACTAGTCCTAGGAATTTGATCCAATGATGGCAAGAGTGGCATGGGCATAATCTGTAGACACTGTAGGTAAACTATTTTTAAAAATGGTTGGATTTTTTTTTATTTTCAGGTGGGTCCATTTTCCCATTATATCATTGAGGCCATATATGACCTATATTGCTATAATTCATATAAACATGTTGATCAACTCCCAATTTCAAAGCCTTTTATAGACAGGTCCTTCAGGTATGCCAAGTTTGGTTCAAATTGGCCTGTCGCTGCATTGTCCAAAAACCTAAGAAATCATAAAAACTCATGCTGCAATCCGGTTATGCAGAATACAGACAAATAAAGGGTCTTGTATGAGTCAGATCAATGAGATAAATAACTTTGCAATTAGATCTCATAACAAAAGGTGCACTGCTTGACCAGAAATGAACCTTTTATTTCACTAAAATGTCTTATTTCATTACTGTAATATCAGTATGGTATTACATGGGCTCCATTTACTGGCCAAATACTGGAACTGACTGAATAGTACATACATAAGACCCCACACACACACACACACACACTGCTGATCTCAGCATGTGATTTAGTTCTTTGATCTGACTCAATTTCCCAATACACATTTTGATCGTTTTGGGCCTTTAGTGCCTCAATTGAATCTTTTTGTGCACATTAATTTATTTATGCACACCCCCCCCCCCCCCCCCCCATTAAGGCCAAAATACCTATTTGTGTGTGAACCCGCCAATCGCCGGCTACGTTTCAAATATTATGTTTGTCAATTTCACATTATTTCAACCTTTCACTAATCAAATCTCAAACATATGGTCCTGTAGATGAGGAGACTTCATCACCAGTAAAGAGGGGTCGCGTGGAGACACACGGGCGGCTGACAGAGACTGCAAAAGGCGGCACAGTGTGGCATGAAGAACAGATCGGAAGACATGACTGAGTGCATCCAAGCCCAAGTAAATGCAATACCACGAATGGAGAGCCAACTGCTTTTGCCCTACGGAAAGTATCGAGTCGCTTAGAGAGTTTCCTCTGTTTCATTTCTATTGAAATGCTTCGGATCATACAGGGGTGGACTGTCCAGCATGCACGCCAGACACAGCAAGAAAACTGGTTCATGTCCCTCGCTGAGCTAAAGGCGTTCATTGCAATCCTCATCCTGCGAGGTGTTGTGCGCCTTCCAGCGGTGCATGACTCATGGTCTACAACACTGGGAGTGCCCTTAATCACCAAGATTATGTCGCGAAACCGCTTCCAGGACATCATGCAGCACCTTCACTTTGACGACAAGTACACACGCAGTGAACGAGCTGCAACTGACCGGTTTGCTGCAATCTCTAATGTTTGGGGGTCTTTCGCTGCCAATTGCATCACTTGTTACAACCCAGGAAGGCATATCACCATAGATGAGCAACTTTTTCCAACTAAGACCCGTTGCTCTTTTCTTCAGTACATTGCAACAAAACCCGACAAGTTTGGGATAAAGTTCTGGGTGGCATGTGACCTGAAATCCAAGTATGTATGCAACATCATCCCATATCTTGGCAAAGACTCCAGTCGTCCCGTGGGGGAAAGACTATCGGAAAATGTGGTGATGAAGCTTATGGAACCATTTATGGACCAAGGAAGAACTGTTACCACAGACAATTTTTTCACCTCACTGTCACTAGCAAGGCAGTTGCTGGGCCGGAAGACCACCCTCCTTGGCACAGTAAACAAGATTCGTCGTGAGCTTCCAGACTCTGTCAAAAAGAATTTGGGCCGTGAGGAATTTAGTACACAGGTGTTTTCAACCTCTGGTGCCACGCTGACCGTTTACGCGCCCAGACGGAAAAAGACTGTCTGCATCCTCAGTAGCATGCACAGTACGGTGGAGATTGGAGACACCCGAAAAAAAAAGCCAAACACAATCACAGACTACAACAGCCTAAAATGTGGTGTGGATGTCATGGACCAAATGGTGCGAAAGTACAGTGTACGTTCAGGAACACGGCGTTGGCCAGTCGCTGTGTTTTATAACATGATTGACATTTCATGCCTGAATGCACATGTGCTTTTTCAAGCATGCACTGGGGTAAAAGAGAGACGGTCCGAGTTCTTGGTGAAGCTTGCAACAGAACTTGCACAGTCTCATATGGAAGCCAAGGAGGTGTCCAAGGTAGAGTTTCAGCAGCAACAACCCACACCTGACACAGGGAAAAGGGCATTGTGCCAGGTTAAGTGTGGCTGCAAGAGTAACCGTGCCACTAAGCGTTGTGGTTTTTGTAAAAGGTTCACATGTGGCAAATGCAGAAAGGAGATTATGTGGCAGTGCCAAGTGTGTTTAGACAATTTGTAAGTGTGCTGAGTCTATTGGGTTTTCATACCAGTCTGACAACAAGCAATGTAGCTCGCTACTGCACAATGACTGTATGTACATAAACTTCTTAGCAGTTTATATTTCTGTTTAGTTTACATTTCCATTTATGAATACTTATCATAATGTTGCATGCTTATTTTATCCTTTATTACTATTTCGTTGTACAGAGCAACACGTTTCTTTACTGTGCATATACCAATAAAGTTTCTCGTGATGTTTTGCACTGGGCTCCAAAAGTACATTGTGACAAAAGTGCGTCTCTACTAATGACATGGCAGAGACTGAGGGGATTATTAATATTTCAGGGCGAACCCTTTCGGTATTCCGGCGAGGGCATCCTTAACCGGTGATGCACCGGTATCGGTGACCATCAACTTCTGTTCAAGAGACTCATAAATATTGGAGTTGGATAGTGCTGCTTCTTGTCAGAAAAGAAATGTTATCAATCGTACGAACCACCCTAGGCATTTGTTAGTAGAAAATAGGAAATGAATAAGCTGACGTTTAACCAAAAGCTTTAGAATCAACAGATTTTTTTCATGCAACGTAAAACATAATTGTCTGCATGCGTGAAAACGTCATTTAGGCCTACCTAATCTTTTCAAATTCAGAGTTTGTCATGCACAGAGGGAACAGGTTTCCTTAGATACAATGAAAATTTTACTTTGCTCCTCGCTAAGAATGCCAAATATGTCATTAACAAATATCTAAGTATATACAAGCACATATCTTAATCAAGAAATACACACTAAATAAATAATTCATTTTGAAATGAGCTTTAATTTCCTTATAAACTACAATCAACGATTGAGTACCCATGTGCAGTTAACAGGATTTGACCCTACCTTATTTCTTGACGACACATGCATGGTGGTCTCTGGTTACAGAATTCAGTGGTCACAGATGTCTAACACGGGAAACAAGCATAAGACCAATTCAGAATAAAAGGCCATGACTGTTAATCTAAGACAATTGTTTTCTCTTTCAGGGGACATCGTCCATGCATCCTGGGGATGAGGTACGTGATTGACTAAGTCTTGAATCTGGAGTCTGAAGGTTTCCTCCTGTGATGATTTTGCACTGGGCTCTGAATGTCTGTGGCGAGAAAAGTGCACCTCTACTCTTGACATGGTGGAGTCTGATGGGGGGGGGGATGTTAAAGAAACTGATTCAATAGCTTTATCACCGTACTTTGTAAATATACAGGCGGGACTCATTTTGTCTTGAATTTTGTTTCAGGTGGTGTGCTCTTGACTCCACCTGAAACTTGACTCCACCTGGCTGAGGCTCTGTGAAGAAATTCTGTAGTGTCATTATCCTGGTCTACAGTCATGGCCAAAAGTTGAGAATTACACAAATATTATATTTTCACATGATCTGCTGCCCTCTGGTTTTTATATGTGTTTGTCAATTGTTTTTATCACATACAAAAATATAATTGCAATCATAGGAGTAACAAGCTTTTATTGACAGAATGAGTTAAGTTAATACTGTGCCATTACACTTATTAGCTATACACAGTGCTTACTTTGAAAATCAAACGATGCCAGAACGCAAACAGCGGCATGAGACAAGGGGTCAGAGGCCAACAATGTCACCGGATCGCAAAACAAAATCACAATGTCACCGGATCACAAAACGCTTAGGCACACAAATGTTAAAATAACAAGCCAATTTGTATATATAAATTACTTTTAAATTATTTACATGTGTTTTATAAGTGTTTAAGTGCAGAAGTGCATACAGATTTCTTCATAACTTATAATTAGTAGGCTTGAAAGTTACTGGATCGAGGCAGACAGTTCCCGGAACACACCCTTCAAAATGAGAGTTCCTGGATCCTGTTCCGGCAGGATCCGGCTCAAATTAAGCCCTGGCTATAGAATACAAAAGTAATTTTGTGAGTCGTAGCTTTTTCATTTTTTAAGACTCCTCATTGAAAAGTCACATTACACATACCAAACAACAAAAAGACTATAGATCCTTGTTCCTTGTGCATGTGATAAATTACATTCTGCACAGTTACCTCAGGATATGTCAACAGAAAATAACAATCATAGAACAATATATATCTATAGTCACCATGACAACAGTTATCATGATAAGTGTTAGTATTTCAAAGTGCAAAAAGAGCAGAGCTCCTAGGCATGTTAAACCTGATGTGATTCGCTAAAATCTGTGCTCCTTATTTAAAAGGAATTCTGAGTTTAAGGATTTAGCTTTCTGCTAATTCAAAATGTTAAAAACGTTTGACTTTCTTCCTCTCTCTTTCATTTAAAGTGCAGGCACAGTAAGAAATACACAAACATCTCCATCTTCAAGTAGAATCCATGTTGGGCTTTATTTTGGTCTGGAGGTCTGGCTTGCAGCTCTCAGTTGATCGGGAGGTTCTTCACAAACTCTTAGGCTCTTGCGGATATTGGAAGGTTGGGAAGCAGCGCAGTCCAGCAGCGCCGGACCCATGTGGGCATGAAGGGCTTGGCATAGGTGGACAGTGGCCCCTCTCACGCTTCTACCCCTCCCGTGGACCGTACCACTGTTGCTGGAGGTCCCCAGGAGGTACCAGAGCAGAGGAAGCACCTTCTGCTCAACCAGTTGTGGCTTGCAGGGGTAGAGTTCCCTAACCAGCTCTATAAAAAGAATATTTAAAAGGAACAAAGATAAATAAATCAACCCTGGACAGCACTGGGTTATTACAGAAGCATTTTTTTAACCTAGAAAGATTTAATTCAACTAAAGTGACAGTATTTGGTAACTATGGTAACTCTCTGGAATGATTATTATCAATATTATAAATATTATTAATTAATATAGGAATTATAGTATTTCTGGTAAATATCTTTTATCTTTTTTTTATCTCTGGCATCTCTTAGCATATCAGTGGAATTACTTTCTGAAAGAATTGTTTTTTGATAATGTATTTGAATTTGTAGAATATTTCTGTATACACAACCACAAAAGATTAGACACTGTATATTGAACAAAAGAGCCTAAGCACATCCACTGTAAACTCCATTATTTAACTATCTGCTGTCAGATAATGCAAGATCTCCTGTCAGTCTTACAGAAATATTTTTTCTTTATATTGGACTGTGCCTTAATATGAAAGGAGATTTTCATTTGATCTGCACCACAAACATCTAGCCAAAGAGCAAGAACATTCTTTTACTGATTTGTGTGAACCTTTTCCCCAACCTAGCAACCTTTCATCAAAAGATACAAAGGTAAAACAGAACACAATCATTGTTGTTGTTGTTTTTCTAAAGCCCAGTGGCATGTGTCCTTCAAGATGTTTTGTAAAGAGAGAAAAGAACCCACCAAGGTTATTGATGAGAGCTTGAATGGCAGCTATTGTTGCCATGTAGATGGCGTTATTCTTGGAATTGAGGTGATTGTCCACTATAGCTGGGACTAAGATGTAGACCACTTGGACCAGGTTGTCTCTGAGCAGTGTGATTATCTTCTGTAAGGCCTCCAAGGCATAGAGGTTAACCTTGCAGTCGTGCTTTGAAAGCATCAAATACCTGTAGCAGAGGAAGAGAGGTATAGAGCAAGCCGCCCATGCATTCATCAGGCACTCACCATATCAGTGCCGTTAAGCCCTGGAGCTGATTTGATTTCAAGCCCTTTCATTTCAACCGACTGATTTTTTCATAAGTCATTCACTTGGATTCTTTGGTTTAATGCAATTTCAAGGATACGCTTGGGTGAAATCTTCACATACATTGTAAAACAAGCTCACACTAACAATGGACACGACTGCCCTCCACTGTAATAGTTAAAACTGATTGTTGTAATATTTTCTACTCTGAAGCATCTGAGCTTTTGACATTTCTTCAGATGTGCCAGCATTTAATGTTCTCCAACGTATGACCCCCCATACAGATCACTTCTGAAAGCTGCTGAAAACATTAAAAATCAATTCAGTTCAAATGTGTTACCAGGAACATGTTGCCCACGACCATATATGGGTTGTCCTCGCAGTGGGCCACCAGCTGATCAATGCCCTTGATGGGCTCGCTGAAGTCTTTTGAACCCAGCAGGGCCTTGAGCTGCTTGACGTACTCTGTCTTGTCTGCAATGCTGTGGATGTGTGCTCTGCTGCTGTCTTTGCTGAACACACACAAGAGAGAAAACACAAGGATTGGGTTATAGTGTCCAAACAGAAAATGAACAAGGCTGCAATCAAATTAAATCAACATCAACACCATCAAAAATTGCAAACATCAAAGCAGTTCCAATCAGGATGCACTTTTTTGTTGTTGTTGTTTTGATTAACTGTTTAAATATTCACCTGCTGGCAAACTGAGGAGGAGGTACGCATGACTCCACAGCTGGGATAGAGTTCACGGGTAAGCGGTAAGGTAAGGTTCTCAAGATACAAGAGGGGAGCGTTCGCCGAAATCAGCCGTTACCTTTCAGAGGTGCCGCGTCGTCTGGGCTCACGTCCCTGACCGTGTGCCTAAGGCTACGCTTCATTCGTTGCGTGTTCTGACGCTCCACCTGTGCGGCTGGAGCTTCTTGCTGCTCCAGACGAGGCTGACGCATCTTATATCTTCGCATTCCTAGACACCTTTGTCCTCTCCTGGGAATACACACGTACGAATCACCACAAAACATGGAGTGATGATATTGAAGTCCACATATTGCTTCATACTTTGATTCTATCCCAAAGGTTTCAAGCCGGTTCATTTTGAACCATGCTCTGTCCTTTAACTACTGGGTCTGGGACTACACTGTGCATGCCTTACTGTAAATACACTGTGTGGTGCCACGCACTGCCCTGTACTTTATTATTTGTTTACAATATATGTCTACCATCACAGTTTAGATGGTTTTTTTATTGCAGTCTGTTTCACCTAAAAGTTTTGTGAATAAGCTTTGTTTAGTGAGTAAACATGGGGCATAGTGGCTGAATGGGATAAAAAATCCTCATCATGTATCCAAACATGAATCGCTACCTTGGATTTCAGAGTGAGGACAGTGTTCCTGATGGTTGCCAGGTCTTTGGCAGGGATGCACTTTTCCACCATCTTATCAAAGTCATGGTGGGAGGACAGGAACAGCAGCATACGCCGGCCCAAGCGCCTGAGACGAAGAACAGACCCCAAAACAGGAGAGAACCGTGAGTGAGGGACCCGTAACTCACAGCACACCGACCATTTATTTACCAGGGTACAATTTTACAAGGCCGTCTGTGTGTAGAAAACACGATAGTGCTTCTATTACTCTACAATTTAACAGCATTTGCTGACTTCAGAGTATCAGACTAGGAGACTAAAAGAATCAGCAAAAGATTACTATCTGGGAAACTGAATAAGCTTTGTAGAATCCTCGTTCTGATCCCAGTACTAACCTGGTTTCTTGGGAAGCGTCCTGTGCCAACTTGGAGACTGCAGGGATAATTCTCGCTATGACGTCTTTTGCCCCAGACAATAAGCGGCCAGCGCCAATCTTCTCTACCAAAGTAGCCAAGTGCAGAGCAGTACACTTTCTTACTGCAGCATTCAGATGACTTTTGAGGAAAACAGAAGGAAAAAAATTAGGGCATTCAAAAAAAGAAGGTAATAACTATTAATCCATCCAATCAATGTATACAGTACAACTTTTAGCTTCTATAAAGAAACTTAATACCCATATGTATGATCTAAGTGCACAATCAAATTATCATATTCTATTCGATGGCTTAGTTTGCACCAGTGAGTGTACATCTGTATTTTTTAAACAGAAAATGTTTGCATGTCCTCTGTAAGCTAGCTAACTAGCCTATTCTTTAAGCGGTGTGAAGGGCAGTTTGGATCAGAAGAGAGGAGGTGGAATGCAATAAAAATATATTTAACAGGATAAATTACTAAAAATATTGATATAGGCCAGGGCAATATTTTGAAATAACAATGGAAAAGTAAAAACAGCAGCCAAAATCAGTGCTTTGTTAGCTTCTTGTGACTGTTGTTGCTATCTGAAAGCCACAGTTTAAAGCTCACTGCAGGCTAACTGACCAGAGTCCTCCAGCGAGAAGGGCGTTCATGCTCCGAATGGGGGTGCAGTTCTGCACCATGCTGTCCAGAGCTGTGTCCACATCCTGCCTGATGAAGGCATTGGACTCCGCTGCTTTGTGAAGGAGGACCTTAGCTGTAGCCTCCACTTCCTGGTCCATCCCTTTCTGCAGGCTGGAGTACAACTCCCTCAAGGACACCACCGCCATGCGGGACACGGCAGAGCGCAGGTTCTGCACCTGCAGGAAAGACGACGTTCCAGCTCGTTTCAGTCACATCCAACACTGCCACCGCCATCGTAATAAGTATAATCCTCCACTGCAATGTGTTATGTAGGCGGAAATACCTTAATCACTAATTACAGTTAGATATGCCATCTGAATTTCAATTAGATGAGAAATGTTTTTATAAAAAATGAATTTCAAAGTACTTTGCTAACGCTGACTTGACTTTGTCAGCAACATCACCTGTAATATGTACATGCTGATGGTGTCTGCCAATTTTAGAATTCAGACCGATACACAGTCAGCAAATCTAGTGGCTTACCTCTTGAATAAGAACAATGCAGACATCATGACGCCTGCTGCCAAGCACATCAGAGTGATGCTGAGCCAATCTACGGATGAACATCAACCCTTCAATTTTCTTCTCCCTGTATGAAGATATTGAACATAGACACACACTGTAACCATCGGATACTGAAAGAAAAAAATGCTACAAGAAAATGGACAAAGAGGAAAAAACTTCACTAAATACATGCATACTTACCATATATGCAGAACACCATAAATGACTTGCTGTTTAACCTGCCCTAGCCAAATGCTTCAGAATTTTGCAGGTGTGACTTACCAGTCATCAGAGCTAAGCAGACTGAAGCTCTGAGCGAGAGCGAGGTCTGGATCGGAGAAGGGCCGTAAAGTCTGCTGCTCGTGGGGATCCTTCCTGGGAGGTCCTGGTTTGAGTTCATCTAGAGAGGAATACCAGAACCCAAACAAACTGACTGGGACTTTTAGGGCTACCAGCTCAACTTTGGTCAAATCAGCTTGAAGGCTGACAGCAAAACATTATTCAATGTGGTGAACTAGATTTAAAACATTGTTGTGTAATGCAGTGTTAACAGCAAAGCAATTTACATGCAAGTGCAGTGATCACACATGAAGTGCTGAAGAGCAGGCAACACTCATCAGAACTGTTTGAAAGGGACGGACGTGCTCTGATCAGTCTGGTACCTCGTCTGCGTCGTGGCAGCATGTTTTTAGTAGGGACAGCCGTGGGGGGGCTGGGATGAAGCGGAGGACTCAAACTTTTGACGGGACTTCTGGGGGTGCGTGCGTTTCTGGAGCTTGAGGGCAAATCATCCAGGATGACACCGGTCTTAGTCTGTGCTGGAAGACTACTGTTCAGCTGCAGGTCTGATGGGAAAGAGGTTCACGGGTAAGCGGTAATGTAAGGTTCTCAGGAAACAGGAGGGGAGCGTTCGCCGAAGTCAGCCGTTACCTTTCAGAGGTGCCGCGTCGTCTGGGCTCACGTCCCTCACCGTGTGTCTAAGGCTACGCTTCATTCGCTGCGTGTTCTGATGCTCCACCTGTGCGGCTGGAGCTTCTTGCTGCTCCAGACGAGGGAGACACATCTTGTATCTTGGAATCCTAGACAACTTTGTCCTCTCCTGGGAATACACACGTACAAATCACCACAAAACATGGAGTGATGATATTGAAGTCCACATATTGCTTCATACTTTGATTCTATCCCAAAGGTTTCAAGCCGGTTTATTTTGAACTATGCTCTGTCCTTTAACTACTGGGTCTGGGACTACACTGTGCATGCCTTACTGTAAATACAATGTGTGGTGCCACGCACTGCCCTGTACTTTATTATTTGTTTACAATATATGTCTACCATCACAGTTTAGATGGTTTTTTTTTATTGCAGTCTGTTTCACCTAAAAGTTTTGTGAATAAGCTTTGTTTAGTGAGTAAACATGGGGCATAGTGGCTGAATGGGATAAAAAATCCTCATCATGTATCCAAACATGAATCGCTACCTTGGATTTCAGAGTGTGGACAGTGTCCCTGATGGTTGCCAGGTCTTTGGCAGGGATGTACTTTTCCACCATCTTATCAAAGTCATGGTGGGAGGACAGGAACAGCAGCATACGCCGGCCCAAGCGCCTGAGACGAAGAACAGACCCCAAAACAGGAGAGAACCGTGAGTGAGAGACCCGTAACTCACAGCACACCGACCATTTATTACTATCTGGGAAACTGAATAAGCCTTGTAGAATCCTCGTTCTGATCCCAGTACTAACCTGGTTTCTTGGGAAGAGTCCTGTGCCAACTTGGAGACTGCAGGAATAATTCGCTCTGCACCAATCTTCTCTACCAAAGTAGCCAAGTGCCGAGCAGCACACTTTCTTACTGCAGCATTCAGATGACTTTTGAGGAAAACAGAAGGAAAGAAATTAGGGCATTCAAAAAAAAGAAGGTAATAACTATTAATCCATCCAATCAATGTATACAGTACAACTTTTAGCTTCTAAAAAGAAACTTAATACCCTTATGTATGATCTAAGTGCACAACCAAATGATCATATTCTATTTGATGGCTTAGTTTGCACCAGTTATTGTACATCTGTAATTTTTAAACAGAAAATGTTTGCATGTCCTCTGTGAGCTAGCTAACTAGCCTATTCTTTAAGTGGTGTGAAGGGCAGTTTGGATCAGCAGAGCGGAGATGGAACACAATAAAAAGAATACACAAGAGGATAAATAACTAAAAATATTGACAGGGTGTCTACAGGTTTGACCAAGTGAAAATTTAGACATTTTAAGACTTTTTAATACTGTTTTCCAAATAAAATTAAAACCAACTCGCAAGAACATACACGTTAAAATAAAGCACAAAAACTAACTGATTATTAGTTTTTGTGCTTTATTTTAACGTGTATGATCTTGCGAGTTGGCTTTAATTTTATTTGGAATTTTATTTAATTTTATTTGGAATCTACCGATATCCGCCCCCGAATTTCAACACATGGCTGACGGAATTATTCCTCCCTAAATTTAGCTCCGCAATTTTAAGATATTTTGGTTGAAAATTTAAGACAAAATAAGACTTTTCAAGGCCTTATTTGACAAAAATTAAACTTAATACCATTTAAGACTTTTTAAGGACCCGCGGCCACCCTGATTGATATAGGCCAGGGCAATATTTTGAAAGAACAATGGAGAAGTAAAAATTATCTGAAAGCCTCAGTTTAAAGCTCACTGCAGGCTAACTGACCAGAGTCCTCCAGCGAGAAGGGCGTTCATGCTCCGAATGGGGGTGCAGTTCTGCACCATGCTGTCCAGAGCTGTGTCCACTTCCTGCCTGATGAAGGCATTGGACTCCGCTGCTTTGTGGAGGAGGACCTTAGCTGTAGCCTCCACTTCCTGGTCCATCCCTTTCTGCAGGCTGGAGTACAACTCCCTCAAGGACACCACCGCCATGCGGGACACGGCAGAGCGCAGGTGCAGCACCTGCAGGAAAGACGACGTTCCAGCTCGTTTCAGCCACATCCAACACTGCCACCGCCATCGTAATAAGTATAATCCACCACTGCAATGTGTTATGTAGGCGGAAATACCTTAATCACTAATTACAGTTAGCTATGCCATCTGAATTTCAATTAGATGAGAAATGTTTTTATAAAAAAGGAATTTCAAAGTGCTATGCTAACTCTGACTTGACTTTGTCAGCAACATCACCTGTAATATGTACATGCTCATGGTGTCTGCCAATTTTAGAATTCAGACCGATACACAGTCAGCAAATCTAGTGGCTTACCTCTTGAATAAGAACAATGCAGACATCATGACGCCTGCTGCCAAGCACATCAGAGTGATGCTGAGCCAATCTACGGATGAACATCAACCCTTCAATTTTCTTCTCCCTGTATAAAGATATTGGACATAGACACACACTGTAACCATCGGCTACTGCAAGAAAAAATGCTACAAGAAAAGGGACAAAGAGGAAAAAACTTCACTAAATACATGCATACTTACCATATATGCAGAACACCATAAATGACTTGCTGTTTAACCTGCCCTAGCCAAATGCTTCAGAATTTTGCAGGTGTGACTTACCAGTCATCAGAACTAAGCAGACTGAAGCTCTGAGCGAGAGCGAGGTCTGGTTTGGAGAAGGGCCGTAAAGTCTGCTGCGAGTAGGGATCCTTCCGGGGAGTTCCTGGTTTGAGTTCATCTAGAGAGGAATACCAATCAATCAATCAATCAAAATGTATTTATATAGCGCTTTTTACAACAGTTGTTGCCCCATGCAGCTTTACAAGTGTCCCAATAAGTGTTAACTGCTATAAATGCATGACAGGCACTCAACTACCAGACACCATAAAACAAAAGACACTCACACTTTACCAGAAGTACCCAAACAAACTGACTAGGACTTTTAGGGCTATCAGCTCAACTTTGGTTCAAATCAGCCTGAAGACAGCAAAACATTATTCAACATGGAGAACTAGATTTAAAACATTGTGTTGTGTAATGCAGTGTTAACAGCAAACCAATTCCAACCTCTGCCAATTACTCCTTCAGACATGTCGTCAGCAGGGGACGCCCTGGTGCTTTGCACTTGAGATCCTGAAAAGCACAATACATATTAACACATACTCTATCAAAAATCTCAAATATAACTTCTGGTTTCATAGTGGTTTCTTCATGGTGCAGAAAAACAATGTTAATGGGTGCAGGTATAGCAATGTACAAGAGGATCAGCAGGGGCTTTTTGTTTGTAGTATAGGGCTTTCAAAGCAGTTTTTACTTTTTTAATACTTTTTTCTTTTACTTTTTTTGTTGTTGTTGCTGCAACAAATGGTTTGGATGCCATTTCCAGGAGAGCAAAAGAGTGAGCTCACCTTTGGCAGGCCTGAAGGCACGGAGTGGCTCTCGGCCAGCAGGTTTGGTGAGTGGAGGCAACATTGCTTCTCTGCCACTCGCATTCACCTTAGCCCGCTTCTTAGCCACTCTTTTACGCAAGAGGCGCAGGGAGTTCATCATCTGAAAAATAAAGAGTCTGTCAGCCCAAGTGCAACTGCCCATACCCACTATATCCGTCAAGTACAAGTACATACAACAATACTATCCAGCCCCTAACCGAGAATCGTTACATCGCCGCGAAATGCACTGGCTAAAGTGCGCACATTTAGCTCGCAAAATTATCAAACGTGGAAAAGATTTAGCTCTGTGACTCATGTACAAACACTGTTTGCTGGGGTTGTTCATAACCAAGCTAGGAGCGGGGTTATTATAATAATATTAATTTATATATTATATGAATTTGTGTTTTTAGGCCCAATGGTCAAACTATTATATTAAGATGTATAATTTACAGTTATTTATTATTGTATTTTGCACATTTTCAGTCAAAAAAAATTTCTATTAATGACAAAGGATATATAAGACATTTTGAAAAAAACATGGCATGGATTTATTGCGTTTTGTGAAAAAATGAATTGTTTTTTAAAAATAAATCTTTAAATATTAAAATCTTGATTTAATTCGTTTGAGTTTTTTTAACCTTAGTATGGTATTTGATAGTTTGAAACAAAAAACTGTGGTTTTCAGCCTACCACTTAAAGAAAACACATTTTTACTCAAATTGATCAAAATGGATATAGCATTTTGGAACCAAACTCTTCATATCTTAACTAGGTTCATTTATTTATTCACAGCCACCATATACCCAAAGGGAGATGGATACTCTCAACCAGACAATGCTCCCTCTCATAGTGCTAGGACTATGTTGATATCCTTAACAACTGAGATAAACGCAAATGTAGCATCAGCAGAAGGAAACATCATCTCATCATATTTGGACACCTAAGCAAAGCATATCGCATGCATGGTCAGATTTAATACTGGGATGCTACAGGGCCTTTATTATGTAGACGTTAGGTTTGTCAGCTTATATTAGGACCAATGCTGTGTTTATGCATTAAAATCCAGAAAGTACAACACTTGAGTAACATTTGCAGGCAGCAACCAAAGAAATCTATCAGTTATGTTGTATCAGTTGGTGTAATCAGTTGGTGTATTTGTATGTATTTTAAATGTTTTATGCTATGTAAAATTCTACATGTTTTTTTTATGAGTTGGGCATATATTGTACTTTTTAGCCTCTATACAGCACTTTGGTTGACTCCGTCATAAAAAATGTGCTTTATAAATAAACTTACTTACTTACTAGTTAAACTAATGCATCTGAGACTGAGATACTCCAACTATGTACAACATGATATATGTTCCTACTGACCTCCTCCTTGTCCACTGGCTCCTCATCTGGGTCATGTATGAGGGCGAGGTCCAGGTGGAGGTTCCTGCCAGGCTTCTCCTCCTGCAGGGCTTCCACTGGGGAGGTGGGCGGAGAAGGTCTCATCAGTCCTGACGAGGTCCCTCTCGTGCGTGAAGTGAGCACAGGCAGTTTGGAACACCTGCTGGAGCCAACTTCACCTGCATGGGTGAATAAGGACATTAGCAGAAATTACCTCACCATAACATTTCTCAGTGCCTTAGTACTACGTTGCATATGTTTCTTTATCTGAAAGTACCACTGAAATATGATTCAAGCAAGATGGACCGAGAACGGCAACTTCTCATATGCATCTTGCTACAATTCATGTAATGGCAGCACAATGAAGTAGTAGCTACTGAATAACTGAAAGCAGGGCATCCGTGAGCCCAGAAGCAGGAAGACATTTATCAGAGCTTCAGTATATGTGTGACCCAGTTTTAGTTTAGCTTAGTTGTGATTCTTTTAGTTTATTGCATCATGAAATCTTACATTTCAATACAATTTGATTCAATTTAATTATTTTGGCACAATTCAGAATTATTTTAATTCTGATACTGGTAGATACATTAGCCTAGCTCTGCTAATGGCTAGCACATCTCGCCTCTGCTAGACACTGTTCCATTACTGAGTGAAACCATGTCAGATGAAGATCATCAAATTTGAATTTAAGTATTTTGTACATTTGACAAGTGGTGACTATAAATGATCTACGTATATGCACATTTGTTGGTTAAAATTAAATTCATATAGAATATATGACCACAAAATTAGATCTGCTCATCAATTTACCACTGACGTGGGAACAAGTGCAAGACAAGCTTAGTGCAAGACCAACTTAACTTAAGCGGGCACCCAAATAACCAGCCATGCCTCACTGTGTGTGCCTAGCACGTTCTTAGCAACGTAGCCATGCACTCACCAGTACTGTCCCTCCACGGGCCCGGGTCTCTGCGCCGAGGGCTTGTATCTCGCTGCACTCCCGGAAGAGTGGCCAGAGGGTAGGAGGGCAGTAGGAAATACCCGGGGGGGTTCCCAGGTAGCAAGCGGCTGGATTTGGGCAAACCTGCGTGGGAAAGGGCATCCATGCTCATGAGTTTAGCTCCGTTCACTTGACACCTGAGTGAAGTTTCTGACTAACTGATCTCCTTGTTCCCAAATATCGTATTTAGCAATATTTTAACACAAAACAAATGATGCAATATTGTAAATTCTACATTTTGTACAGGTATTTCAGTGACATATAAAGTAAAGCCAACATCAATAAGTCACCTCTACCAGCATCACTGGGGTTAGCTGCTTCGAAGATGTCTGGGAGCAAGGGTTGAAGATGTCTGCCGCTCCGGTGAAGTCTCCCCACTCTCTCTCTCCTCCACCCTGGAGAGTGGAGCTGGGGAGGCTCCACTGAACCTGGACATGAAACACAGACAGAACTGTAGAGGACACGTTCAATCTTCAGACCAGCATATGAAATTAAGACCTGCAGATCATACTGCATTTTAAATAATAATAGATTATGATAATGGATATTTTGGCATGTGGGATTGGCATTCTGGGAAGTGGGGTGCTGGCACAATCAACTGACTGCAATAAAACATTCAAGTCTAGTCTTGCTTGTAAGCTCACATTGTCCTTGCCAACAGAAGTAGGTACAAAGCACAAACTCCTTATATCACACAGACTGCTGCTGCATGCCACTGCTTAACGCTGGCCAGGTGATACCCAATACTTAAAGAAGCCATGTTACATAGATTACAAAGATTAATAGATATATGCTTTGGCAGCAGTCCAGATGAGGTATCAGAAGCCAGCAAAGCAGCATGACAATGTTTTGTTTATATTGTTTGGGGGTGTACTAAAATAGTGATAAATGACATCTGTAATCCATATACATGTATTATCAGTATTATACTATGCTGGTATAACAATGATTCGAAGCATTATAACCTTAGACCAGGGGTCTCCAACACGTCGCTCGCGAGCTACCAGTAGCTCGCCACCCCTTTCCGAATAGCTCGCCAAAGGGCCAATGAATTACATATAAATTTGTAAACCTAATTGGTCCCATCGAGAAATCTACTTAAATTCATGTCCAATCAAAATTCACAGTTGTCCCTCCCCTTCTAACACTAAATGATTATTCGCCAATTATACAACAGTTAGTTCACAATCCGACTGGTTGAGAAGTGTTCTAACCCTGCAGATATGTGTGATAACAGCACGGTATTCTCGTTCTCTGTATCACTCCGCGGACGCGTTGTCAAGTAACGGCATGTACATATATTCACTATAACACACTCTCTCTCGTTTGCTATTGCTCAATTAGCTGTCAATCAAAAAGTTAGGCTGCCGTCAATATTGAATGAACCAGGGGTCACCCACGTCATGAGTCGCCACGTCATGTTTTTGCTACTATTATTATTACACGCAACTTTCGTTCGCCTCGCCACCCCCCCCCCCCCCCCCCCCCCCAAACCAACTTTTCGTTCGATTGATGCATTCTAATCTGGTAACCCTCCGCAATAATTTGTATCCAAGAAGTAGCTCCCAGTCTCAAAAAGGTTGGAGACCCCTGCCTTAGACTAAACACAACCGCCTAGCAGATAACGAGTGTCACTGTATGTGGGCTGTCAAGGTGCCCACTCTAAAGTGCTCTACTCTACACCAAACATATCACAGCTAAAGTAAAGAATGGAACATGAAATACATTCAGTTTTTTCTCGATGGAATCGGCATGTGCCTGTTTACAGCCTTGATATTCACCATGTGGGATCAGGGAGGAATTGGGTAAATACTGAAATGATCATATGACTCCTATCTTATCCGTGATCAGTGGAACTGATGGTGTTACAACTCTCCCCATGTTACAACCATACCCGGTCTCCCCTATAGGGCTTTCAAAGCAGTTTTTGCTTTTTTAATACTTTTTTTTTTTTACTTTTTTTGTTGTAGTTGCTGCAACAAATGGTTTGGATGCCATTTCCAGGAGAGCAAAAGAGTGAGCTCACCTTTGGCAGGCCTGAAGGCACGGAGTGGCTCTCGGCCAGCAGGTTTGGGGAGTGGAGGCAACATTGTGATGGTGGGCGGAGAAGGCCTCATCAGTCCTGACCTGGTCACTCTCGTGCGTGAAGTGAGCACAGGCAGTTTAGAACACCTGCTGGAGCCAACTTCACCTGCATGGGTGAATAAGGACATTAGCAGAAATTACCTCACCATAACATTTCTCAGTGCCTTAGTACTACGTTGCATGTTTCTTTATCTGAAAGTGCCACTGAAATATGATTCAAGCAAGATGGACCGAGAACGGCAACTTCTCATATGCATCTTGCTACAATTCATGTAATGGCAGCACAATGAAGTAGTACTGAATAACTGAAAGCAGGGCATCCGTGAGCCCAGAAGCAGGAAGACATTTATCAGAGCTTCAGTATATGTGTGACCCAGTTTTAGTTTAGCTTAGTTATGATTCTTTTAGTTCATTGCATCATGAAATCTTACATTTCAATACAATTTGATTCAATTTAATTATTTTGGCACAATTCAGAATTATTTTAATTCTGATACTGGTAGATACTGAAGAGCCAAACTACAGTACCTCCTAGCTCTGCTCATAGCTAGCACATCTCGCCTCTGCTAGACACTGCTAGACAGTCCAGATGAGGTATCAGAAACCAGCAAAGCAGCATGACAATGTTTTGTTTAGATTGTTTGGGGGTGTACTAAAATAGTGAAAAATGACATCTGTAATCCATATACATGTATTATCAGTATTATACTATGCTGGTATAACAATGATTCGAAGCATTATCACCTTAGACTAAACACAACCGCCTATCAGATAAAGAGTGTCACAGTACACCCACACTGTATGTGGGTCGTCAAGGTGCCCACTCTAAAGTGCTCTACTCTACACCAAACAAATCACAGGGCTACAGTGCCATGTGAATTCATTACAATGTTGAAGAATATGTGATGTCATATTTTCTGATAAAACTGATGTTTTACTGGTCAGGTCATGTGCAGAAAGCTGATGGTTCTGCACCTCTGCCAGTCCTTACAAACAAATGTAATAAATGTTTTTTTCTACTTCATCATGCACGATTATTTGGTTTGTTGAATACGCATGTAATCTTCAGTGTTACACAGTACCAGTGTGGAGTGGTCCTTCTACAGGGATGTTAACATGGCCGACATCTGAGGGTCCCGCCGTCCTTCTGTGAGGGAAGGGTGCTGGTCCACAGGGATCCGTGTGGATCACTGTCGCTTGGGGGTTGTAGGGCACACCTGAAAATCCCACAGCAGGTAAAGTGAAACCCAGCACGCCTCCCAGTGAGGCTCAAATGCTTAAGAATGTGTGATGTCATGTTAGAAATCTGTTTCTTTTAAAAAAATATATTTTTATTTGCTTTTTCCATGGCCACATGGACAATTTTAATACATATATGTAACATGGTGGGATTTATGAAAATTGTGCTGAGTCAAAGAAATCAAAGAAATAACCCATGCTCCATTAATTATATTATCCTGTACACATGAAATAAAGAGCTTGACAGTCATCAGTAGAATAAATATACATGTTATTTTTCTGAACCTTAGAAACCTACTATATAAATGGGTATATTTAACTTTTAATTATTATGAATAAGCCTATGGAAATCCATACTCATAAGAATTAATATACTGTCTTACATAGAAGTATAAAATGATGTACAGTATATGAAAATGTATTTTTCTCACCATGAGTGGTAAAACCTGGTGTGTCTTTGAAGTGGTTCTGTTCCTGTCCAGGCCTTGGCTGGTCAGTTGTCCTGGGGTAAAAACTCATTCTCCACCTGAAAAATATAAAGAATAGAAAGAGAGAAAGATCTAGAAAAAATAGAAAGATTTGTTAGATTATTTAGGTTTGTAATTCTCAGCAAAATGTCGTACGACTTGTTTTGAGCTTTTCAGCATCAAAACTGAATCCAAACATTCCACCTTCCCAACCAAACATTCTAAACCAAACGTTCCAAAGTTGAGTATCACGTGATATCACAATTTCCTGTTATTCTAACCAAAACACCAACTCAGCCAGGCTGCTACAATAACCTTTTTTTTTTACCTTTATTTACAATAATCGCTTACAAACAAAAACAAGGCACAAGTGGTAATACAAGGAATCAGAGTTAAACAAGTTGAGTAGCATATGTACAAAAAAGTAAATAATAAATAAATAATAACGCTAACGACAGCTAGCGTCGCCACAGCGGGCAGAAATTATCATACAGTTAAGCCCGCCCACTAAGAGGGAAGAGATGATTGGTCAATTCTGCTGTCATTTGAAACTGGTATTGCGCTGATTGGCCTAGGTGCACGCACCACTTCCTCGTTGGTGTCAGGATGGTACCGTATTTCCGGTTGGTATGCGGAAGTGCCGATGTCATGGCCGAGTCTAAATTCACAAGGTGCCTGTTGGAGTTCCCGAAATTTACCGTCAACGATGTGCGTCGTATTGTCAGAGCATCAAGTACAACGACACAGAGTCAACTTGAAAAGGGTTTCAAGTTCTACGTTTCATCCTACCTCTGCAATTTTGAAGGTAAGTGGCTGACGCTAGTTAGCTAGCTAGCCTGAGGTGGCAGTCTAATGAAGTGATGTTGTTTTTAGTAACGAACCAACCTGTCCTAGTACTAGAAATGCCTTTTTAAAACATGTTTGTATTTCTGATGGAAGTATCAGGCAAAAGTAAGGCTAACGAGATAACAGTGAGGGCTCACTGCTACAGATCTATGAAGAAAACAGATACGCCACACCAGCTGAGAGTAGGACTGGTTAAAATGACACGAGTTCTGTTCAGTGTCACGTTCAAAGTTCTGTTGAACAAGTTCAAAAGTGAGTTCAACACAAGTTCAATCTTTTATCCTTGCTCTTACTTCACGTAAGCTGTGATAACCATAGGCATTGGTTTTCAAAGCTTACAATGGTAGCCAAATGCAGAGTAGCTGAGTGGGAATCATTAGCAGTCTATTTTGCCTATAGTAAAAAAATGGGAGTTTATTTTACAGTTCGAGCTATTGTTATCTACCTCTATGACTCAAAAGCAGAATATAGTCCACCTCAGCTTTTCTTCAAACTGCATTTTCTAAAATCTGTCAATCTGTCTTTCAAATCTTTCATCTTAACTTCTTTATTAACATATGGCTGCAACACTTACACCTATTAACATATTCTGATAACACTCTTCAAGAAGCAGTTGAAGTAAAACCTGCACTGTTCTGTTGTTGGTGGTGGAAACAACAAAATAATATAAATATAAGTAGGCCTGTTTCACTCCTATGTGTAAGCATTTCATCTGGAGTGAAAATGAAGTTTAAATCTAAAATATATTTAGTTTATAGTTGCTCACTGAACTAGTAGATTGAACCATGCACAACACTGTAGAATAGAAAGACAGTATAGCCAAGTGTTTTAAGAGTGATGCAAAACAGCACAAACGTTACATGAGACAATAGACAAGTGACATTCACCACTACCAACATGATGGGACAGATATTGCGCCTATTCACATTGCTGAAGTCTTCTTTTCAAGATATTAAATATTGCCTCTTGTGTATTTCAGATGACATTACGTGATTCAATGCCAGTTGTGCTCATTAAGAGCAACTGCTCTTGTGTTGCTAGTTGCGGAATCTGCAAACACTTGGTTGCATTGCTTTTCCAGACTGCTCATTATTCTGAATCTGGCATGTCTGTCGATCCCTCCTGTCCTTTCATGCACACAGACAGAACAGAAGTGGCATAAACCACCAACAATGGTTTGTCTTATTTCATTATTTAATGTTAGTTAATGTATCACTGTCACTTTACTAACACCATCTTTTAAATTAATAGGGGGTGAAGCCTGGACCCGTGGATGCCATGGTTGTCCTAAAGCCAAAACCAGGTGCTACTACAGCCAGTGGAGTTAGGTATGTAGTACCAAATTTAATAGGCAGATTACAGTGTGTGGTAAAAAAAAATGAATGCTTTTGATCATCTGATAAGACCCTGTTCTCTTCAAGATTTAATTTAGCCTCGTTGTACTTCAGATGACATGTGATATGTGATTCACAATCAGTTGTGCTGGTGAACAGATTACAATGTGTAAAAATAAATGTTATTCACTCTTCTTTTATTTCAGAAGTACACTTTTCAAGGGCTACAGCGGTGAGCTCCCACACCCGGCCACCCTCAATCATGGACCAGTCTACGCTGGAATCAAAGCAGATTCTCTTCCACTCATCTGCACAATGAACATCTCGCCTGACAAGCCACTTGTGGACTCCATCTTTGGGAAGGTACAAGTTGGCAGTGTACTGTCCTATCAACAACCACCACCTCCATCTGACAGTGTTGTCATACATGAGGATGCACCCCCATTCCCGAGTCTGCCACTAGAATGTTACCATCTAAGCCCACCTGAATATTCATTTGTGCCAACACACCAAGAACAGCTACACCTAAGCTCACTTTCTGTGACCTTGTCACAATCACACCTTATTGAGGAGGCAACAAGATCCCAAAGTGCTACACCTGAGGGGCATTCACTTAGGAGAGAAAGAGTGACTGCCTCACATTTCAGAGAGGTGAGCCACGTTAGAGGTCCAGGTGCTGCAGAAAGCCTGGCAGAAAGGATAATCCGAGGGACACGACAAACAGCACACATGAAGAGAGGACTTGAAATGGAAACAGGGGCCTTAAAGGACTATGCAGTTCTGAAAAACTTGAACTTGACCAAGTGTGGGCTAGTGATTCATCCAGATGCATCTTGGCTGGGTGCATCACCTGATGGACTTGTATATGACACACTTGAGCGTCCATCATTTGGGCTTGTTGAAATTAAGTGCCCAAATGCACAAAGCTATGTAGACTGCAAATTCCTCAAAGTGGCACAAGGCCTACACAAATTGAAGGAGAGCCATTGTTATTATTGGCAAATCCAGTTCCAGTTATTGATTACTGGTATGCAGTGGTGTGATTTAGTTATCTGTGCCCATGATGATATCTTGCCATGTTTTTCTTTAACACTTACATGCCAAAATACCTCTCTATGACCAAGCAATAGAAAATCATAATGAAGACATTAACTCATGAACAATTAAAACAATTTCAATTTATTCTGTCAATTGTATTACTATTGTATTCATTAAATTTTTTTACAAATACAGTAAAAGTTAAGAAATACATAATGTTGTATTGTGTTGTGTCAATTTTACATATAAAAGTGAAAGCATTTTATACAATAATCATATTGCACTGTACCTTAACATTGCAGCCAATATTTACAGACTAGCATGACCTAAAGCAGGGGTCGGCAACCTTTTTGACTCGGAGCCACAAAAGCAAAATAATTGGAAATTTATTTCAGTGACGATGACATGTCACTCAAGCAAAGCGAAAGTAAATACCGGACATTTGTGAAATTCCACCCGAACATTTTTTAAAGTCTCAAAAATAATATACGTTAATTAAATACTCATTAATTCTATTCAAAAGCTGAGCCGCATCAGAGGGATAAAGAGCTGCATGCGGCTCCGGAGCCGCGGGTTGCCGACCCGTGACCTTAAAGGGATCATTTTAAGGTTAGAGAAAAAATAAATAAATAAATCACCATAATTCACATTACATCATCTGTCTAATTCTGGATTGACACGGGTGAATAATGTATTTGCTTATATTTTTCTAATTGTTTAGATGTCGATTGTCAAACTGTAAGTGGATTAAATAAAATTGGATAAATTATATTATATATATTTATGTTTTAAGAATATTTTTAGGCCCTCTGAGAGTATATGTATATATAATATATACATACGGTCTCTGGTCTCAACACAGCTCCCTGTCAAATACTGCCCACTAGTGGGACAGTGATGTAGTACAAGTGACAAACTATTAAAAAAAAAACATACATTGCATAAAATTATACACATAATCACCATTAATAGGTTAAAAGCAGGAATGCTTAGATGTATAATAATTTATAGCTATAGTAAATTATATATGCTGTTTCAGTGTGCCTAAAAATACACCAATCAAAGAAGTGTGTGGATTATAGTTCTACTGTAAATTAAACATAGAAGTTATTTTTGTTGTATAGTCAAAGTCAAATTTATTTATATAGCTTTCACAACACGTCACAAAGCAGCTTTACAATCGTATGGGTCCAGATCCCTAATGAGCAAGCCAAGGCGACAGTGGCAAGGAAAAACTCCCTATGGTGGTGGGGATTAGGAAGAAACCTTGGGAGGACCAAGACTCAAAAGGGAACCCATCCTCCATTGGGCGGCCCATTAGCACAAGTCCGTGGTGCGCAGGCTGGTTCTACAGATAATGTTTAAAGAGAGGTTTAAGGAAATCTCTCTTATTATTTGAGTGTTTAGAGTTGATTTAAGTGCTTTAGCTAATATTACTGTCATTTAATTACCCTCGCATAAGACCCAAAAACAAACACAAAAAGCAAGAACAAATGTTCAATTTAACCCACAAGCACTTAGTGTTGTGCTGAAGTCCTCCCTGAGGCCGGTCTGCAAAACCACACCCACTCAAAGGGTGCGTCAGTTCTGGCTGGGCTGGCTGGGACTGGAAGGCTCAGGTGGTAGTGGGTTGTGACCTGCTCTCGGGCAGGTAGAGGACCATCTCTAGAGACACCAGCACATTGAATTCAAAGGCGATCTGCTCCATCCTGCTAATGTGGAAGCTCTCCTCCAGCTCCTGCAAAGAGCAGAGACAGTGAGGGGCGGAGTTAGTGAAGGAGCGCTCATTCTGATTGGCTGAGCTTCATGGGAACATGTGTTTGGAATTCAGTGAACAGAGCTCCAGAGCATGATTATACTTAGATATTATTGAAGCCATTTAATGAGAAACCTAACAATATCTCGCAGCAAACCGCTTCTTTGTGTATATTAAAATAATTCCGATATTAGCATTGTATACATCATAATAATAATAATACATTTTATTTAAAAGCGCCTTTCACAACACTCAAGGACACTTTACAAGAAATAAATAAAACAAATTAGGGAGAGAACACAATACGCACCAAAGGACATAAAACATACAATAGACAATAAAGTAAATTACAGGGAATAGGCTATTTTGAACAGGTGAGTTTTGAGTCTAGATTTAAAAAGAGGAAGAGAATCAATTTTTATGGATGTCAGGTGGGAGGGAGTTCCAGGGTTTGGGAGCAGAGCGACTGAAAGCTGCTTCCCATGGTACTCATACGAGCAGGAGGCACAGAGAGATGAGTGGAAGAGGAGGATCTGAGCGAGAGGGAGGAAGATGCGATATTGAGAAGATTTGACAGATATGGGGGGACAAGATTATGGATGGCCTTGAATGTAAAGAGACAGATTTTGAAATGTATTCTATATTTAACAGGAAGCCAGTGGAGTTGTTGAAGTGGAGTTGTTGTAATGTGTTGGAATGAAGGAGTTTTAGAAATAATACGAGCAGCTGTATTCTGAACCAGCTGAATCTTATGGAGGGACTTATACAGAAGGCCAAACAGGAGAGAATTGCAGTAGTCAATACGGGAGGTAACAAGGTTATGAACAAGTATAGATGCAGTATGGGGGGTGAGGGAGGGGTGTAGACGGTTGATGTTACACAGATGAAAAGATGCAGACTGGGTTATATTACTGATGTGCGAGTGAAAGTATAAAGTGCTATCTAGGATGACACCCAGACTCAATTGGCATGGAGGCACTGTGAACTTTAGATATTGTAGATTATGAACCACAGAGCAACATTTCAGTTTTATCACTATTAAGTTTTAGGAAATTAGATGCAAAACAGGTTTTTATTTCAGATAGACAGTTTGAAAGGGATGAGCGTGGGAACAGGTGCCTGGTTTACCAGATAAGTAGAGCTGGTATCATCTGCGTAGCAGTGTAAATCAATATTATATGAGCCAAATATATTGCCAACCCATATATGGCCAACCCATCAGAGACCAAGAGACACTTTTTTTTTTTTTACTGTGAATGGCTCGTGTGAGTGCGCCCTAAGAGCTGATTAGTTTTACCATAGTTTTTCATGCAGTTCATGGTGCTAAATATTAGAGCCTTTACTTTTACTTTCAGTACATTTAAGTACATTTGAAGGCCAATACATTTGTACATGTGTGACTGTGTGTGTCTCTTGATGTTCAAAAAAACAGTTGTGTGAGTGTGTGTGCATGAATGTGTGTGTGCTTGTATGTCCAGTGGTGGATGGTGCCATAGACATAATATACATAGACGCTTCACGGACTGACACCGCCTATTGGCGCTGACGTAACAGGCGGCTGCCATATTGGATGGGTCTCCCCTGCGCTCCAAGTACATATATTTGTACTGAGAAATGAGTATAATATAACTATAATAATCACAACTCTGCGAATCTTTACCCAATTTTCACAGTTTGGTGTGTTACAAACAGCAGAGATGTAGTTATGACACAGGACACTGTTACACATTACATACACATTAAATACGTGCATTCATGAAGCAAACCTGGCGGCTTCGTGGCTGCATCCATGTAAGCACATGTGCGATTTCTTGTGAATTACAAAGACTACCACATGTTTGAAAACTCGTTCTCGCCCTCTACTGTGCAATTTGGTTAGGAACACACCCGAGCTTTATCAAGGTGAAAGTCATCATAGTTTGCTTACCTATTTTGACCCAGCTCCCAACCCAACTTTAAGAATAGATTAATGGCGATATTGTTTATATCGCCCGATAAGAGTATCACATTATCGAACGCCGTTAACGCTGATAACAGCGATAACAGCCCACCACTAGTGTACATTAATTCATTAATTAATTTTATATTTTAATGAATAGTTTTATTGTTCATTTGAAACTATTTCACACACACATGTATACACACACACACACACACACACGTGTATATACACACACACACACATACTGTATGTATACACACACACATACACACACGTATTATATACACATATATGGGGCTGAGGATCTAAAACCTTTGAAAAATAACTGTTTTGCACATGGCCGGAGTGGGCCACTTTTTCAGCCCGGGAGTTTCATGCCCAAATCCGGCCCAAAATTATTTTTCCATCCCAATCGGCCCAAACTAGAGATTGACATGAGCTGGCCCATCGGGAATCCTCCCGAATCTCCTGATTAGCCACTCCAGCTCTGGTTTTGCACAATTTCTTGCGTGTGCTGGCACTCTGTATCTCCAGGGTAGTTAATTTTGCAATGTGGTGCAGCCTTAAATTGTGAAATTGTGGGCCAAATTGTGAAATACAGAGACAACAAATGACAGGAACATGTTTCTGCAATGTGCTCCCCGAGTAAAAACACATCTTCAGAACCAATCTCAGCCCGAACGAACTGGTTGACAAAGGACACACTGACACCTGTTGATTTTTGGCGTATCACACGCTCTGCTGCTCTGACCACCTTCACTGTTCCATCTGAGGGGATCATCAGACCACCATTGTTTTTAAGTTGAAGCAGGTGGTAGCTCTGGTCAAAGGATGAGGGTACAGCAGCTTTGACAAGGCTTGCACGGCACACCTCACAGGACAGTTTTTTCAGAATTTTTCAGACAACAAACCCTGAAATGTAGACCAGGGCATTGTCCACAAGACCACCAAAGCAGGTGGGCAGGTAACTGTGGTCACATATGACTGCAGAAATGTTTGCAGATGGGGACGGGAGCTCTTCTTCTACCATTAAAGCAGAGTGCATGTCTGCAGCCGATAGTGATACAGTCTCACTTTGGAAGAGGTAGGAAAGCAAGTTTCCCACCCCTACGTCTGCATTCCTCAGACAGAAAGAACGCAACCAACACTATACTGCTTTGTACAGGAGGCTACGGAGGCAGCAGAAGCTATGGAGGTGATGGCTACAATGGGTTTGGAGGAGATGGTAAGGGCATTTATTTTCACAAGGGAGTACTGGGGTCATGTTGATGTGTCCATCTTTATTGAGAAAAGTGGACTGATTTAAGCCTTTCATGTCCAAGTCTCGGAAACTGGGCAATTAAGTTTAAAACCGACACATTCCTTTGTATGTCCTCAGGTGGGAACTATGGTGGTGGACCAGGTTATGGTGGTGGACGTGGAGGATTTGGTGGAGGTTCTGGTTATGGCCACCAGGGTGGGGGCGGCGGCTTTGGAGGATATGACAACTACAGCGATGGACGCAGTTTTGGTGGTAAGTATGGCTGATGGGGCCAAGCAGGTGTTATCACTGAAGACATTTGCACAAGCTAGTTGAAATATTTTGTACAGATCAGATGAGGATGTTTTATGATTTGGAGTCTCAGGCTATTTAACAATTTGTTAAAGAGCAGTTACATGTATACAGCCTTCAGAGGCTGACCCCACTGCCAGGATTCGGTGTACGCAGGAGGAGGGTGTCGCTCCCTCCATATCCGTATTGCCCCCTCGCGGAGCATCTCCGCCATTTCGGGGTCGGGGATCGTCCTGGCCAATGTATTTAAGGCTCTGACAAAAAAAAAAAACACTAATCAAACCATCGTTCATGAGAGGCCAGTATCTATTTTCATAATAATAAGATACAAAAATTAATTATTTACACAACCTTTTCTGCTTTTCTGATGAATGCTGGGTATGGTTTGCCACGGTTGCTAGGTTGTAACCAGGGACTCTAAAGCGCGAACACGAAGAAACCAGAATGGTGGCAGCCGAAGAGATAATGGCAGAAGCCAAAAAAGCTAAAAATTATCACTTTCATCCCGAGTGGGAAAATTACTACTTTTTTACTTATTCAAAGTCGGTATGTCTGATCTGTAATGCTACTGTGGCCATACCGAAGAAAGGGAATTTGGAACAACATTTTCTCACAGTTCACAAGAGGTATACTAACGATTTCCCGGTGAAATCAGCTGTACGAACTGAGAAGGTAAATGGAGTGAGGAGACAGCTGGCAGCAAAGCAGGCAGTGTTCACGACACCTGGTCATAGGAGTAAAACTGCCACGGTAGAGTCTTACCGTGTGAGCCGAGTTCTGGCAAAGCGAAAGAAATGTTTTAAAGAGTTTTCAAAGAAGCATTTGTGGAGGCCAATAAATATTGGACTTATCTTCTCCTCCTTCCTGCTTTGAAGTTATATTTTCTAGAGTTATTGTGTGTATGTGTGTGTAGGGTTGCCAACTCTCACGCATTGAGCGTGAGACACACGCATTTGACACACATCCGATTTCTCACGCTGAAAAAAATCTAGTTTATTTACCTCTGATCCATATCTATGATACAATGAGTTACTAGTTCGCCAACCACTGGCGAACTATCGATCGCGATATAATACTTAATTTGTGTCTCCATTTTACCCACCCACCCAAAAGATCAAATCTCACTCCAAGTGATCTTAAAAAGTTGGCAACCCTGGTGTGTGTGTGTGTGTGTGTGTGTGTGTGTGTGTGTGTGTGTGTGTGTGTGTGTGTGTGTGTGTGTGTGTGTGTGTGTTAATCTTGGAATTACTTGTTTTTTATTTAGATTTGGGTTTTTTGACTGACCAGCCTTTTATGGAGTTTTTGACTGCTATTTTCTGTAGTTTTGGCGTGTATGTGGCTAAGATAAAGATGGTGTGAAGTTCTTGTGAGATTCTTGTTCTGTTTTCACAACCTATTTTTGATGCATTGATCATTTCCTCATTTGTTGGATTTACTGCTTATTCTCCACCTGTGCAAATAAAAAAACAACTACATTTGAACTGTGATTGGGGTTCCTTGTTTAATTGCCCGGCCCTTGTGTTTGACTTGGTAGATCTCGGCATGCCATCAACTTCAAAAGTAGATCTTGGTTAACAAAAGCTTGGGCACCTCTGCTCTAACTAATCTCTGCTATTCTGAGTGAAGAAGGCTTGTTTAATGTGATTTGCACCCTCCGAACAAACGGTCGTAGTTCGGGACATATTTAACTTATCGCTTAACCGAAGAGATTGTATGAGAGAGGTCCGCTTGCTGATGATTTTCATGTAATTGTGTGTGGTTTGACCCAAAAATGACTGATTTATGACGAGTTAAACACAGAGGTAAATTGTGAAAAAGGCAATTCGGATTTTGATAAATTAACATGGGAGCTAATGGGGCAGTTTTCTGTGCCTAGTGCCAAACAAATGCTCATAACTCTAAAACGAATTGATCAAATGATTAGATATCCCGGCGTGCCAGAAAGGACAAGATTCTCTCCCATTAAAAATTTAAATGGAGCTTCTACATGAAGGCCTAAGGATTTTACAGCAGTTTATCCAGGAGAGTTTTGATCATTTTTCATGCCTGCACACACTCTAACTCGCACTCTAACTAGCAGTTGTAATTGGAACATCTCTCACGTGATAAACGAGGGATTACGTAGAGATTCCACGCGAGTATTTGTGAGGTCGTTGTTAGGGTAACTATCGCCTTGGTAACTGTAAACTGATTAACCTATATAAGTTCGCTAGCTAGTCAGATGACTCATATACGCGCCATAACGTGTGTAAGAACATCGATCATTGATATTGTTCATTGATATTGTTCATTGATATTGTTCATTCAGAACAAACAACCTTAAGTTGATTATGGACTACAAGACAATGTTCCGGGATGTGCTGGTGAGGTCTCAGACCTACGAGAAGGAGCTGCAGCAGCTGGAGGCCAGCAAGCACCGAGCCCTGGAGGAGATGCAGCAGATGTTCGAGGCCGAGCTGGAGGAGACGACGCACGAGTTGGACCAGGTGAGGGCGCTGTGGTGCCGACGGCTCGGCCGCACGGCCACGTCCGTCTCCCGTCTCTATAGTTGCCAGGTTCGCGGTTTTCACGCCAAAAATTCTGGGGTCGCGGGATGCGGTTTTTTGGGGTACTTTTGAGTTGGGCCACCGCGGGAGTTACAAGTCAACACAAAGAATCGATCGCGATATAATACTTAATTTGTCTCCATTTTAAACACTCGCCACCCAGCCGTCAACAACTTTTGGCTTTGGGCTAGTTTAGGCTGCTGGAGGGCGGGATATTTTTGTAGGACCTGGCAACCCTGCCCGTCTCACGTTTTCTTGAACCGTCCACCTAGTTGCGAAAACGTTCAGACTCCGTGTTTGGCTTGCAGCTCTGCTGGGTGCGTTATTGTAATCGGATATGTGACATCTGTAATGTAATAATGTATCACATGAAGTAGTTACTTGGATTTCCCCGCATGATGATGATTGAGCCGCGGCCATTTTCCTCCGCTCGCTGTCTAAGCGGTCGGTGATCAAGCGCGCTGTAATAAATCGCTGTTTTCATCGGTTTGTAGGAGCTTCTTCCCACAGTTTTGGTAATACAGTATGGCGTAATTGAATGAGCGCTTTCTCTCATCCCGTTTACTTCGCGTTTGGACCGTTCAAAAACATCGCTGGGCTGTTCAAAAGATATTAATAGATACGTGGACGGTTACATTATATTCTTGTTTATTGTTTCCTGAAGTTTAATCCCAGTCTGTACAGTTTAAGGTAGTTTTTTAAGGGTCCCAAGACAACGTGTTGGTCCGATGAACCATGATCACGGAAAAGAAATACTAGCTACGTGCTGAAACTAGAGCACATTTCTTGATCACAAGATTTCCTTTTGTTTTAGGTTAATTGCATTTAAAAAATTTAAATGTGAATATATTTGGACTGGCTTGATCAAATTTGACAATTAAGGCATCTTTTTTTGTTATATTGTGCTGCATCTAATAAAACTATTTTAAATGTGATTAAGTAATGTTGAAAAAAATGTCCAAGTCACTACATGAAGGTGATGCTACGCTGTAATATTCGTTTTGGAGATGTGTGCCACATTGTGTCAGTGTTGAAAATAAACATCTGTTAGTCTAAGTGGTTTTAGTTGAATAGAGAGCTCTGGGTAATGTATTGTACTGTGCAGGAGTGCTTTCAAGTCTGTGTTGGTAATGAGTGAGTGTTTCCGCTTTGCCCCAAGTGTTCTGCTGAGTGGTCCGTAGAGCAATTAGCAGCAGAGACAATATACACTTTGGTTGTGTTTGCTTTGGTATATAGAGCCCTCATTGGGCTACAAATCCAACTATCGTATACACTGAGGGTCCCGAAAGGTTCGTCCAGCATGTATGTTTACTTCGGAGTTTAGTACTGTCATGTGATCATTCAAGATCAAGGTCTCCAAGAAGAACAGACCCTTAGGAAAATGTGTAACACTTGGAGGGTCCCTTGACTGCCGACTGCTTAGTTTGTGCCATGGTACCAGCAGGGTGTTTCTCTCTTCTCCCCAGTGCCGTGACAAGTTGCAGCAGCAGGAGCGCGAGTTTGAGGAGACTAAAAATCAAATGGAGGCGGAAAGCAACTTTGAGCTGGAGGAAATGCGCGCCCAGTACGAGTGCAGGCTGCGCGAGGAGGAAGAGAAGCACTACTATCTCGTGGACACGGCGGCATACAGAAAGGTCAAGGTTGGTGGCGTCTTTCACAACCCTGCGCTCGTATATTGTTTCCATCACGCATCCCCACTCGTTTTTGTTTTAAAGGCCGGGGGGAATTTCTGGCCTTTCTTTGCGTGAGCCACGGCTTGACGTGCCTCTGTGTCTCTCTGTTGATGTGAATGGTGCAGATTATTGACCTGGAGAACAAAATCAAGAACAAGAACCTGGAGATCAGTCAACTAATGGAGTATAAGCAGAAGCTGCAGGAGGATGTCCAGTCACGGGACAAGGACATCGTGGCCCTGAAGTCGGAGATCCAGGAGAAGGACATGATCATCCAGGACAAGGTGGGGGGTCGTGCAGGCACCACAAGGCCAGCAAAGCTACTGACATTTTAGTGTGCACCACAACTGTTTGCCATTATTTGTTGAGGACCTGGCTGTTACTAGAGGGCTTGAAAAGCAATTAATACAGCCGGAAGCGCTTAACGAACAGACCTCCAAAGGTCTTGGCTCCGAGACCTGTGCTGTGATTTTTATAGTCAATTGGCTTTGTAACTTTCTCAAAATCAGAATTGGGTTTTTCACAATTTGCCTCTGTGCTCGTTCAGGCACCACACACACACACACACACACGCATACATACACACACACACACACACACACACACACACACACACACACACACACACACACACACACACACACACACACACACACACACACACACACACACACACACACACACATCTCTCTCATACCCACTCCACACATACATACATACATCTCTCACAGACACACACACACACACACCTCTCATACAAACTCCACATACACACAGACACACACATACATACACCGCACTTAGACTTAGACAATCTTTATTGTCATTCATTGTACACAGGTGTACACAGAATGAAATTTCGTTGCATTTAAGCTCGCACGGAGTATACAGAGGAAAGTTATTGATAGTATCACAGAATTTAGATATAAAATATATCAATAGATTTTTTAGTAACCCAGGTTTAAGATTTAAGATTTCAAGAATGTGACCGTTGGCATCATCTTTCAAACCCTCTAGCATTTCCTTCAGGAAATGCAAATCTAGTTTTATTGATGTAAATCAGTGGCATATTTATTTTGAGGATAAAAAGCACATATTGTACATGCATTACAAAAATGTGGTTTACTAATGTGGTGTCTTTTATTAAGCTAACCACAAGATATTCAGAAGTGAGCTGTGTACTGTATTGGGCAGTAGATGAGAGGGGGTTCTGTTCCCTGCAGGAAACACACATTCAGGACTTGGAATGGAAGTACCAGGACCTGGAGAAGACTAAGATTGAACTGGATGAAAACCTTAAACATCTGAAGACCCAAATCGAGCCGAGAGAGATTTACCTCAAAGAGACGGAGAAAAAGATCCGGGAGGTAGGAACTGTGTTTCATTATACACAAACTGAATGGATCTTGTCCAGGTCTCTGTGAGAGTCACTGCATTTAATTAACGTCATTTAATTAAAGTAATTCTCTTTTTGGGAGAATCTTCAAGCACCCTTACTTCAGACACCTTATTGGAAACCATTACAGTATATGACTTCCACAGAACCAGAAAATAATTAACATGCATTTATGCAAAAATTTACACATAGTATTTGAATATAGCAGACGTGGTGTATTAATGAGTAGTAAGTGTTAATGAGGGACGTGGTGTATTAATGAGTAGTAAGTGTTAATGAGGGACGTGGTGTATTAATGAGTAGTAAGTGTTAATGAGGGACGTGGTGTATTAATGAGTAGTAAGTGTTAATGAGGGACGTGGTGTATTAATGAGTAGTAAGTGTTAATGAGGCTGTTTTTGGTGTTTTTGTTAGATGACGGCTGCGTTGAAGCAGTACAAGTTGCAGAACATCCAGCTACATGTGAGCAATGATGAACTCAAGCGGATACTGAAAGCCAAAGAAAAGGAATTGAACACAGAGAGGCAGAAGGTGAGTGTAGCCAGGCCTCCCAGGGGGAGTGTAGCCACGCCTCCCAGGGGGAGTGCTGCCACGCCTCCCAGGATGTCACACCGCAGTTAAACCCAGGTGTCCGGTGCCACACACCTGCATTCATCTTGCTTGGGACTCTTGCATGCTGTAAAAATGTTTTGCAGGCTTAATTTGGACCATACTGGATGTGTGTGTGTGTGTGCTTGTGTTTGTGTGTGTGTGTGTGTGTGTGTGTGTATGTGTGTGTGTGTGTGTGTGTGGGTAACCTAGGGCAATAAGTTAGAGTGGTGCTTCTGTTTCTGTGTTTGGCCTTGTTTCCATGTTAATTTCCTAATTCAGACTTAGAGATTTGCCTTTGTTATTTTTATTGATGTAATACGTTATATATGCAAGAAAGTACTTCACAATTCCCCCCACCACACACACACACACACACACACACACACACACATACACACACATACACACACACATGCAGACCAAACCCTGCCTATAATAGCTTTGATTTTCCAGGTCAAGAACGGCGAGACCCTGGGCTGCAGGATAAAGACGGACATCATTAACTGCATTAGGGTTTTACAAGAACCAAAGAAGTTAAAGGAAACTGTCCGCAAGCTGTATGAACATCATGTTCAAGGATCTGATGTGGTGAGATGAACACACAACACACACACACACACACACACACACACACACACACACACACACACACACACACACACAGCTCAGACCATTCATGTCTGGTTTTTGTTTACAGTGCCAGGAGGAGAAAGTCAGTGCAGACGTCCAGTCTGAGTTCCGCAGGCAGAGGGATTATCTCGAGAAGAAGGTGGCATCCCTGACCAGGAAGCTGGCTGAAAATGAACAAAAGCACAAATCACGCTATGACAAGCTCGCGGAGGTAGCGCCGACTTCTCCTTTAGTGTTGGCTTCCCAGTCCTGTTTCTTAAATGGGATGATCTCCAACGACTTTCTAAGACGTATTTTAGTTACTGCACGTGGTAGTCTGTGTCTGAGTAGGAGTGACCGTCTGCTTTTGCTCGCCACGCAGGAGAACTTCTTGCTGATCAGGGAGATCAATGAGCAGCGGTTGGCCCAGGATCACGTCAAGAAGCAAACGCGTGCCGTCCAGACTCAAGCCAGAGGGACCTTGTCCAAGAGCTCCACCCACCACAAGAGTAAGTGGAAAAAAATGGGGGCAGACAGCTGTTTTGTTATGACCAATGTAGTTCTTACAACTAACATTTCTCTCATCCTACACATACTAAGACTTTCTCATACTTTGTATTAGCGGCATAATTCAAGGATGTCTTTTCAACACTGGAAGGTGCTATTTATATGGCTGTATTATTAGCAGCGTAACAGTCAAAGGCTGCTTATATAAAAACTCCCCCCTTCCAGTATCTTACTTTTTGATTCGTTGTCACCCTGTGACCACAGCAATGGCAGAGAGGGCAGTTACGCAGCTGACCTCGGAGGACAAGACCGAGCAGAAGATCCAGTTACGGCGACCCAAGATCGAGAGGCTGAAGCTTCGTGGCCAAGGCCTTTCTCCGCCCCTCCCGGCCCTGTCGCCTAGCACCAAACTGCCCGCCCTCAAACTGCCCGCCCTCAAGCCGTGAGCACCGTCCACATCAATTCCACAGCTTCAGATGTGGATGCCAGAATTGTCATTTTATTATTGTTCTTTTTTTATTGTATAATAAAAACAGTGCTTGCAATGGTATGATTTTGGTACAGTTTATTTCTAGATTGCAGATTGCAAACTGGATTTCTAGACATTCTTATACTGAAATATGTAAATATACAGAATTTTTAAATAAAGGCAAGTCTAATATATATATAATATATAAAATATAATATCTAATATATAAAAATGTATAACTAATATTAATTCTAACAATAGAGGAATGTTCTGAATAATAAAATTTCAGTAAATAGTGCATATTTACTCTCGGAAACGAGAACCGGCAGGCTTGCCTGAAACGCTACTCCCACATGATGACAAGCTCAGTTTAGGAAAAATTGAGGCCTCTAAACTTCCTCCAACTTAATGAGGACAAAACAGAAGTTCTCCTCCTAATCTAATGCTTAATCTCGCAGACTATCCCATTACACCTGGCTCAGTAGCCAAAAACCTAGGCGTCATACAACCATCCAAAATGCGTCCGGGACTCTGACACAGTCACAATCTTTAAGTCTAGGTTGAAAACCCACTTATTTAGTTTAGCGTTTGATAATTAATATCCCCCCTTAGATAAAGGTGTAGATCCAGGGGTTCTTAGACGAAGGGTTTTATGGTAGACTGGGGCGCTGGTGCTGTTATCCTGTCATTGCTCGTGGTCACTCAAGTTTGTTGACAGTCCAGTGGATGGATGCCAATGTCTCAGAATGCTCCCAACTCTATGTTACCTTCTGGTTCTGCCTTTTTATCTAGGCTGTAATAATTTTACTTAGGCAGAGCAAGGCAAGGCAAGTTTATTTATATAGCACCTTTCATACACAACAGTCATTCAAAGTGCTTTACAAATGAAAAGAATACACAGAAAAATGTAAAAACAATAGATTTAAAAGAAATTAATCACATTAAAAAATAGAATAAAATAACATAAAATGTAAAAAAGTAAAGTAAATAAGATAATAAAAAAGTAAATAAGATCCACGCTCTCTCATACAACAAACACTGACACAGAGTGCGACCTTCACTCTCACTGGTTGTCTGCGAACTGTGTGCTCGTCGGCCCACAGTTATGCGCGGCCACCTGGTGCTCGACTCCCAGCCGAGGGTGCAACTCCCAATCACTCAGTTACCCTGCCTGGTAACCACCAATGGTGCCACCTGTTGTGACAGAAATGATTGATTATTGACTAATCATCATTGATTAGATCATGTTTAGTTATTATAAGAGATCATTATGAACTTTATGATTTTGGACATGTCCATTCTGACTAAGCAGAAGGACTACAATAATGAAGTAGTGTGTTTCAGTGTAATCATGTACTTATGTTCAGTTCATATTATGCATGTGTGCTATACTGTGACCCAGGTCAGGGAGAGTGCTGAGCGTAAGAGCACTCTGTTAACTGGTAGTCACTAGGCTACTAGTCTTGGGTCATTTAGCTTTCTCTGTGTTCAACTGATACATCAGTTGCTTCCGCTAACTCTAGGGAAGTCCATATTAGGAGATACACACATGTGAGACAAAGTAGCCTGCTGGACGCTTATGTTTTGGAACATGCTGTGCTAAAGATAACCTGCTGTTAGAACTGCTGAATTGTGTTTAAGATTGTATATAAGCAGGGGGACTGCCCCCCTGCCTTCAGAGTTGTCATGCTTGAATGAGACTCTCATGTCTATGTCTGTCTTGTTTCTGTCTTTGTCCTATATATATATATATTTATATTTTTGTAATAAATTAATCATTTAACCACGTCTGAGTCCTCATCCATTTAGTAGAAAATTTCCACGACACTGTATACCCCCCCGTGGAGTTTGACCGCCAAACCTCTCGACCCTTGTAGAGTTAGATCCCCTGATCCTGGCGTCGCCCCCTGATCTTGGCATCGCCTGTGTATACACGTACCAGGAGAGAAATCACAACCTCTGCAATAAGTTTCTGCTGAGGAGAGAGACAAAGTTTAGTTTAACTAAAAGCAGATCTAAAGAGGGAGCAAAGATAAGAAGATAAAAATAAAAAATTAAAATTAAACAAAAAAGAAACAAACATAATAAAATCTAAAATAGCAAGCATGATTAAAACAGTAGATTTAAAGGAAGTTAAATTAATGAAGATAAAAGTGCCGTTACAGAGTAAAGGTAATTAAACTGAGCTGAAGGCCTGCTCAAACATGAAGGCTTTCAGTCTGGATTTAAAAGTATCTAGTGTTGGGGTTCTTCTAATGCTCTCTGACAACCGGTTCCATTTCTGAGCAGCGTAGTAGCTAAACGCCGCCTCTTTACCTTAGGCTGCACTAACTGACCAGTTCCTAATGATCTGAGAGTTCTGCTCGGCTCATATTGTTGGAGCACATCCAATAAATATACTGGTCCTGCACCATTAAGACATTTATAAACCAGTAATATTACCTTAAAGTCTATCCTGTAACATACGGGTATCCAGTGTAAGGATTTAAGGATGGGAGTGATGTGCTACCTTCTTTTACTCCTAGTGAGAACTCTGGCAGCTGCGATTTGAATCAGCTGAAGCTGTTTACTTGTTTTTTTTTTGGGAGTCCAGTTAGGAGCCCATTACAATAATCAATCCTACTAGAAACAAAAGCGTGGATGAGTTTCTCCAGGTCTGCTTTAGCCAGAAAATCTCTAAATTTGTTGATGTTTTTGAGGTGATAGAAAGCTGATTTGGTGATGGCTTTGACATGACTGCTAAAGGTGAGATCAGAGTCCGTTAGTACACCAAGGTTACGTACTAGTTCTTTAGATTTTAGGGCTCTCGAATCTAGATAGGCAGCTAGTCTGTGTCTTTGCTGTTCCCAAATAAAATAATCTCCGTTTGATCTTTATTTAACTGCAGAAAGTTGTGTTTCATCCACTTGTTTATGTACTCAGTGAGTCTAGGGGACCGTAGTTGTTTGGGCAGAGAGCCATGTAGATCTGAGTGTCATCTGCATAGCTGTGGTAAGATATCCCATAATATATCTTATATTATATATCATATATATATATCAATATATCTCATTATATATCTTATATATATCAATATATCCCATTATATATCTTATATATATCAAGATATCTCATTATATATCTTATATATATATATATATCAATATATCTCATTATATATCTTATATATATCAGTATATCCCATAATATATCTTATATATATCAATATATCTCATTATATATCTTATATATATATCAATATATCCCATTATATATCTTATATATATATCAATATATCTCATTATATATCTTATATATATCAATATATCCCATTATATATCTTATATCCCCCATACTCAAATAGTGGCCCACGGGCCTATTTCTGGCCCGCGAGTAGTTTTGAAAAGTGTTTTTTTTAGGAATCTTTTTTTTCAATCGCGCTATCCGCTTTTTTTGAAATCGCGCACCGCGATCTCAAGACGCTGCCGAGGATTGCCTTTATGGCAACAACAAACACGTAGTAGACGCCCAAATGCGTTCGCCACCCCCCCCCGTCTACAGTTTACGTTTTACGTTCACAGCCGCCAAACCCTAACCGGCCCCTTCAGTGATAGAAAAAAAAAATGTGGCCCGCCATCATTTCTATTTGAGTACCCCTGTCTTATATATATCAATATATCCCATTATATATCTTATATATATCAAGATATCTAATTATGTATCTTATATATATATCAAGATATGTCATTATATATCTTATATATATCAATATATCCCATTATATATCTTATATATATATCAAGATATCTAATTATGTATCTTATATATATCAATATATCTCATTATATATCTTATATATATCAAGATATCTAATTATATATCTTATATATATATCAAGATATCTCATTATATATCTTATATATTGTCCGTCCACAGCGGCTGTTGTTGTTGTTGTTTGGTGACGTCATGTGCGTCCCTCAGGTGGGCGGAGCCCGTGATCCGTCTCACCTGAGGGTCGTTTGTTTGCCTATATATGTCTTGTCTTTGTACCAGTTGACCGCTGGTCATTATATCCTTAATTTGGATCTTTTGCACGGGTTTTGGTTTGCACACTTTCTATTAAACCATCCTTTTTCCCTGAGACTTGGCGTGATTGCTTCCTTTCCAGTTGCTCAACCCGCTGGTCACAATATCTCATTATATATCTTTTATATATCAAGATATCTCATTATATATCTTATATATATCAAGATATCTCATTATATATCTTATATATATCAAGATATCCCATTATATATCTTATATATATCAAGATATCTCAGAAACATTACCCTCCTTTTCCACAAAGAAATTCCTTTCTTGAAGGTATGAACTGAACCATTTTAGGACAGTTCCTGAGAGTCCAACCCAGTTCTCAAGTCTATCTATGAGAATTTTGTGGTCAATGGTGTCAAAGGCAGCGCTGAGATCGAGCAGTAGTAGAACAGACATGTTTCCTGAGTCTGTATTTAGCCGAATGTCATTGATAACCCTAATGAGTGCAGTCTCAGTACTATGATTAGGTTGGAAGCCAGACTGAAATTGGTCTAGACAGCTATTTGTGGACAGAAAGTGCATAATTAGCTTGAAGACAATTTTTTCTATTATTTTTCCAATGAACGGTAGATTAAAAATTGGTCTATAATTATTCAACAAGCTTTGTCTAGAGATTTCTTTTTCAAGAGAGGCTTCACAACTGCAGTTTTTAATGCACTCGGAAATACACCTGACATGAGTGAAGAATTTACTATTTGAAGAATGTTCATTGATATTGCGGAAAAGACATTCTTTAAAAACTTGGTTGGTCATTACCATTATCAAGGCTGCAAGTGGATGATTTGAGATGACTCACTGTATCAATTAAACCTTCTTCATTAATAGTACTAAACTGGCATATGTTGAACATTTTGCGTGGTTGTGGAGAGACAATTGGCTCGTTGGTGGATGTAGGCGTACAGATGGCATGTCTGATATTGTGGATTTTAGTATTAAAGAATTTTGCAAACTCATTACATCTCTCAATTGAAACTAGCTCAGGGGTCATATATGTAGGTGGGTTTGTTAGTCTGTCAACCATAGTGAAAAGAACTTTGCTATTGTTAATAATGCTAGAGAAGAAGGATTGTCTAACTTTGCACATTATTTTATTGTAATCACGCAGCCTATCTTTGAAAATCTCTTTATATACGTGAAGGTTGGTTTTACGCCATCTGAGCTCAGCCTTTCTGCATTCTCTTTTTTGGTGCTGAACTGCAGGATCATTTCTCCATGGAGCTTTCTGCTTACATTGCATGGTTTTAACTCTTAACTGGTGCAATCTGATCCAAAATACTGGCAGTTTTTGAGTTGAAACTATCCAGCAGAGTATCAACAGAGCCTGATAGTTGGCAAGGTGCAGAGCACACTTTGGTAACATAAAGTGCAGCTGTCCTTTCATTTATCTGTCTTTTCTTTAACCTAACCTACCTGGCATTGCTATGGATTGAAATCCACATTTCAAAAAATACACAGTAGTGATCAGACAATGCAACATCCTTAATACAGGCTGAAATGTTAAGACCCTTTGAGATAACCACATCCAAAGTGTGACCATGGCAGTGTGTGCTTGCAGACACATGCTGAGAAAGTTCAAAAGATTCAAGTACATCATAGAATTCTTTGGCATAACTATCATTGGGATTATCAATATGAATGTTAAAATCACCAGCAATAACAAAATGATCAAATTCAGTAGAAATAAAAGATAACATATCTGTGAAACCCCTTTTAATATTTTACTCAAATATTCAAAAGATGTGAAATCACCAAGTGGTAACTGTTTGCATTGGAAAGTATCATTAAACAGCATTGCTACACCTCCCCCTTTCTTGCCATTGTGAGAAACATTTAAAAAGTTAAAGTTTGGTGGAGCCGACTCAGTTAGCACAATATCAGCACTATATGAATTTAACCATGTCTCTGTTAAAAGCATGAAATCAAGCCCATAAGATGTAGTTAAATCATTAATTAGATAAGACTTGTTTGTAATAGATCTGATATTTAGTAGAGCTAACTTAATAACCTGTGCATTTTGGTTCAGAGACTGAGATACTTCCAACATACTGTAGGTTGGATGTATTCACAGTATCTGACCTAAACTCCTTGTTCTTTCTGCTTCTGATCAGAACTGGAATGGGAGAGATAATTGGGACACAGGGTCCATGCTTGTTTTGAAAATATGTACCGCTGATATCAACACTGTAGCAGCACGGACCCAAAAGATGTAAATTTTCCTTTACGGTGGTGGAGGGTGGGTGGAGCTCCTGCTGGTGATGAGCTCGCGAGCGGAGCTGTCTATTTGGTGGATTATGAGCTTGTTTTTTACTTTGAGGTTGTGGGGGAGATTTGTTTATTAAGGACTGTGGGGGAGAAGTTGAGGTGATTTGCCGCTGTACCTGAGGACTCGCTGACAGTGAAAGTGTCAGTCTTGTCCCTACAGATACAAGCTTCTCCATGGTTTCTGGGAAGTTCAGGTGAGGTGATGATGAGGTGGAGGATGGTGTGGATTGTCTATTCGGTTGTGGTGTTTCTGGCAGCTGATACAGCACATGGCTCCCATCTAATTACTCCGCATCCTCTGTGGAGGGAGGATGTTGTGTCTCTGTAGTGGCGACGGTGTCCTTGGGTGTTAACGCTGACGTTTCTTCACCAGTTGAAACAGAGAAGTTACACAGAGATAAAATAAAGTTTTCTGACAGGAGATTGACACCCCTCTTGTTAGTTTGCAGTCCGATTGAAGAATTCTCTCTTCCCAAAAAACAGATTGAAGTTGTCAATGAAGTTCAGTCCATTTGACCTGCAGGTTTTCTGCAGCCAAACATTTAATGCCAGTAGCCTTGAGAACGTATTGCAGCCCCCTGCAGGCACAGGGCCACTGATGAATACCTGATTTAATGCCGGAGTTGCTGCCACACTCCAGAAATGTTTATAATCTCATCTGTCCTGTGTATGTCCTTATACAGAGCTAATTTTCCCTGTTTTATTTTCTCGAGGAACACAGATGAGGAGAGACAAGCCTTTTCCAGAGATCCATCCTGGGCCAGCCACCTCCTGCCTAACCGGATATGCCTACACCAAAATGGACATTATCCCTTACAGGTCTAAATTGTTCTTCTGTGTAAATTGTTGTCATTGGCATGGTGACCGGCGTCGGCCCAGAGGAGTATTTTCAAGTGTCCAATACTCATCTCTGTCACACACACATCACCAATAAATGTAACAATTCAGCATGAAATAAAAAAACAGGAAATACTAAGGCCAGCAAAATGGTGGTGGATCCTCTTAGGACCCCCGGCCTGCTACGGACCTGCTGGCGCTGCCATCACCGTTTCCTAGCAACAGACGTCACGCCACACACCCGTCCCACAAAAAAATGTCTTCTGCTCCACACTCCACCACGTCCCCAGAAACGAAAGCTTATGGAGAGATGCAAATGTGAGTGGGAAGAGGCACATTGATGACTGAATAGCATCATTTAAGGCAAATTAAGATGAATTTAAGGCAAATTGAAAGGTTTGTAAAATATTGACAATGATATGGTACAGAACATTGTTATTACTGATTCAGTTTCCTATTGAAACTACTATTGAAAGAACAAATCATGTCAATAGATTAAATCTAAACCTCTGTTTAACTGTTTGAATGGTCTGATTCAATTTAATTAAGAATTTGTCATCTCACTCATTCTCTCCAGGTTACCGCAGCACCACACAGTCACAACCTCAGTTACAACAGTGCTGACTGTGCACATAAACTGCATCAAAATATTCTTTCAAAATATTCTTTCAGATTCAAAATTTAGGGAGAACAAAGGCAGAGGCAGTGGTTAAAGATGTCCTTGCTCCAAAGGCAGTGAGTGACGTTGTGAAGGCCCTAACATCAGATAAATCCTGACCATTCTCATTACACACAGATGCATCAAATAAAAGCAACAGGAAGATGTTTCCCCTCGCTGTTCAATATTTCAGTCCAGAATGTGGGATCACCAACAAAATGTTTGATTTCATGGAGAATCCAGATGAGTCTGCTGCCGGGATTGTAGCTCTGATAGACTGTGCATCAGACTCTGGAACAGCTGAGCTGATTTCTACCTCACAAACTATCTCTGGACTCGTTCTCGCCCCCTACTGTGCAATTTTCCTTTGCACATTTATTTGAGACACCTACAGCTATATACATATTTACAACGCGCGTTCATGGAAAGAAATAAAACAGTCTTAAATTGAGTCCTCTTAATCAGAGTTTAAAGATCGGTGACTGCAAAGTCACATAGATCCCGTCATCACATACATTACGAGCCTGCTCTCCCAGGCTCGTCCCCCCTCTGCCTAGTTACACCCCATTATATTCTATAAGCCCCTCCCCAAGAACATTCCATTCATCATACATTATTTGAAAAAATAACTGTTTTTGCACAATTTCTTGCATGTGCTGGCACTCATTATCTCCAGGGTAGTTAATTTTGCGATGTGGTGCAGCCTTAAATTGTGAAATACAGAGACAACAAATGACAGGAACATGTTTCTGCAATGTGCTCCCCGAGTAAAAACACATCTTCAGAACCAATCTCAGCCCGAACGAACTGGTTGACAAAGGACACACTGACACCTGTTGATTTTTGGCGTATCACACGCTCTGCTGCTCTGACCACCTTCACTGTTCCATCTGAGGGGATCATCAGACCACCATTGTTTTTAAGTTGAAGCAGGTGGTAGATCTGGTCAAAGGATGAGGGTACAGCACCTTTGACAAGGCTTGCACGGCACACCTCACAGGACAGTTTTTTCAGAATTTTTCGGACAACAAACCCTGAAATGTAGACCAGGGCATTGTCCACAAGACCACCAAAGCAGGTGGGCAGGTAACTGTGGTCACATATGACTGCAGAAATGTTTGCAGATGGGGACGGGAGCTCTTCTTCTACCATTAAAGCAGAGTGCATGTCTGCAGCCGATAGTGATACAGTCTCATCTTGTGCTGCCACGTTGCCTGACGCACTTGGTGAGACACCACAGCGCACCATCAGACGATGGAAAACGCCCTGGAACTGCCCTGCAGTGGGACTGTTATTCCAGCCTCCTAAAAAAATCTAAAACATTTGCACACTTAGATTACAGAGATATTTAATGAGGACACTCATAGTCATCAAAGACACATCTTCTGAGGGTAAGTATGGAAAATGTATAACCATGTTTCCTCACAGGCTATGAAATGTAAGTATGGTAATAACTGTATAACCATGTTTCTTCCACAGGTAGGCTATAAAAACAAATGCATAGGTGTCTGAAGAGGTCTATAATATTGTAAACAAGTGATGTATATTCTCTACTAGAATGCCCACCCAGATGGTACCAATATCCGCTCTGGCTCACGGACTGAAAAGACTAATTATAATGTGAAATTTCTACCTGATGCCCTGACAGAATGGAACAAAAGTTCCAAGTGATCCTGACTGAAGCGGTATGTGCAGACATAATGCTGGACTTGGAATTTTTTGTGTTCCTTGTTGCTACAGGCTAAAATATAAGAAACTTAAAACAACTTCCATAAAACATTTGAATTAGTATACCACATTGTATTGTAATACAGAATACATCACTAACCCCTAAACATGCAGAAAGAACAAAAAGTAAAAACATGTTTTTACCTTTTAGCAAAGTATGATATTAACTTTTGTTTCACATATGTATCATAAATACATCTAAGTGCATTACAAATACGTGCTTTCATGATGTGTGTGTGCGCGCGCGCGCGTGTGTGTGTGTGTGTGTGTGTGTGTGTGTGTGTATATATATATATATATATATATATATATATATATATATATATATATATATATATATATATATATATTAGTGGTGGGACTTTAACGCGTTAATTTCGATTAATTAATTACAGGAAAATTAACGCACTAAAAAAATTAACGCATTTTAACGCATTTAACGGACGAGACACTTTTGCACCGTGGAATGTTTCTCAGTGCGCGAGTTCCGGCCATACAGATTATATGGACGCACAATAAGATGAGCATGATGGAGATGACTGAAGAGGCTACGTTGGTGGATGGGAAATTTAAATATAAGAAACTTCCAGATGGAAGTACAAACAAAAATAGTGTTATTTGCACTTTATGTAGGAAGGAGTTCGCTTATCACAGGAGCACTTCCACCCTTCGTTACCACCTCAACGCAAAACATGTTGCGGGTAAAGCTGGGCGTACACTGTGCGATATTTTAAATCGTGTACTCAGCTCCAGCTCAAACTGTACGACTAAATCGCAGGGAGGGTCGGCTCATGAAGCTGCTTCAACAGTGCGATACTCTCACGAGGAGCGATTTGAATTTCAAACATGTTTGATGTTCTTGCGACGCTGCGATTTCTGATCGGGAGTTGGTCGTGAGGTGTGAATCGCTCCTCGTTTACCTGTGTAAACTATACGATGCACGACACGCGATTGAGCCGAAACGAGTGAAAAATCGGCAGAAAATGGGCCAAAAATCGCACAGTGTACGCCCAGCTTAACGCGCAGGTCAGTAATGGTAACTTAGCTGCTAAATGTATTCCTAGTACGATAGGGTGACCAAACGTCCGTAATTCACATCCTGTGAGGAAACGTCCTGGTTTTTAAATTACCTTCATTGGACCATTAAGACTGGATTAAACTTTCGCGAATGGCGCGCGACTCCGCACGCGTTTATACATGATGCGTCACATTATTTGTGTTGTCCGCTCCCTGTGGTCGAAGATAAATGCTTACAAGAAGCGCTGCGAATTACGTCAACTGATGCAAGTTACGAACTACCGTCCAGGGGTGAGTTTCCCAAAACGTTCTTAGCGCCAAGTACTTCTTAACCTCGTACGTAAGAACGTTTTGGGAAACTCACCCCAGAAAGACAATGTCGAAGAAAATCCAGCAGCTGTATGATGAGGAAAGAATTAAAACAGGTTATTGTGAAGAGTGCCACAAATGTGGCTCTGACTGGGGATCACTGGACCTCTGTTAGCAACAAGAATGATCTTGGTGTGACAGCTCATATTATAGATGATGAATCTATAGATGATGAAGATCCAGTCATTTGCTTTGAGCATGCAGAAGACCACTTCTAGGCACTATGGAGATGCCTGTGGCAGAGGCCTGGGAAATTAAAGAAAGTCTACCATCTAAAATGGTATTAAAAACATCTTCTGATTTACTTCAATTCTTCCAATATCCTGAGCAAAACTCCCTAAATTAAACAACATTTTTGGTCAGAATTTCCAATGTTCTGAACTGTTTTCTGCACACTACACATATATTGGTCTTCGTAGTAGACTGGTGGAAAAATAAACAAGATGTTGAAGTTTATGATTATGTTCATTGATTCATTCATCATTCAAACTTAAATGAATATTTCTCATGTTAAATACTGAAATGCGATTAAAATGCGATTAATTTCGATTAATTAATTACAAAGCTTCCGATTAATTCGATTAATTTTTTTGATCGCGTCCCACCCCTAATATATATATATATATACAGTCATACCCCTGTCAAATTTTGACTTAAATTTACTTTTATTTAACCAGAAATTATATTTTTGACTGGAAATCTCCCAGGAGATAATACGATGATGTACAAGAGGCATCATTGTGGGGAAAAAAAATTCTCAGCTTTTATTCACATTTGAACAAAAAGTAGCATGTCCAAAATTATTCAGACCCTTCTCAATAATTAATAGAAAAGCCTTTATTTACAGCAATCAAACGCTTCCTGTAATTGCTGACCAGCTTTTTGCATGTCTCCACTGGTATTTTTGTCCATTCATCTTTAGTGATGAGCTCCAACTCTTTGGAGGTTGGAGGGTCTCCTTGCCATCACCCTGATCTTTAGCTCCCTCCACAGATTTGTTGGTATGGGAGGAGTGAGTAGTTACAGGCTGCAGTGTGCCTGTAATCAGGCATGTGATAAGGGCACCATGGGGTCCTTGCAGCAATAGCGTGGCTAAGCTAAGCAGCACAACGGGACGACAGGGTTGGAGCGTGAGCTCGACTTTACGGAGTGTTCGCTGTTGTAAGGTACGGTGCATTTTTACTCATGTATTCTGCTTTTAAATGTGAGACTAGTGTCCAGTACTAAGTGTTTAGTCCTGCTCTTATATCGAGGGAGAGGCCCAGACGAGGCGCCTCCTGGTGCAGTACTATTGTGGGAGCAGAACTGAGTCATTAGTAGTTTTGACGGGGTTAAAGCAGGTATGTTTCACTTGTATACGGAGTTTTATGGGTTGGGGATTTAGTTAAGCTACATAACTGGAGTGCAACCTTTAGCTTTGCTCTCTAACCACCTGTGCCTTTTAGTTTGCTTAGCTAGCCCCTGTAGCTTCTTGGCCTTAGGCGCTAACCACCTACAGCTTCTATCTTTGGCTGGTATATAATGCTTAGTTATTGCTGCTGCTCCTTTATAAGTTTAGTTTAGACTTGATAAAGACGAGGTTTGGTTCAGAGCGCCGATTTTGGATTAAGAAAATGTTAATGTTGTGGATATTACAACTTGTGTTTGTTTCCCATCATTTTTGTCCCATGAGCCTGATATCATGTTAACCCTTTGAGTTGGTATGTTTTGATAGCTTGCCAACCTTGATGATGATGTTTGCTTCATCTCCTGTCCGTTTATGTGTCCTAAACATGACGGGTAAACAAAAAAAAGTATCGTTTCAACAACGTACAGACAGCAGGTCCAACCACCACTGCTGTGTGCCATTCTGCACAGCATCGACAAGGTGTAATTCCTACCTGAGCTTCCACACCTTTCCAAAGGACTCAGAACTGCAGAAACAATGGGTGGTTAAGATCAGGAGAGATCATTTTATCGTCACGAGTACTTCCCGAGTGTGTTTGCGACATTTTATCGCTGCTGATCTGCTCGAACCTCCCACTCCTGCTGGACGACGACGACTGCGACCTGGAGCTTTTCCTGTGCTATTTCAATGGAATAACTATACTATTCCAACTCCATGATCTGGAGTATGGGAAAGAACAGAGCGTCCACCCAACACTGATCTAACAGAGATGCAGATTGACCATGATGATGATGACCCCTTACCGTGTCATGAACATGACTACTGCGTCAGTAATGAGCCTGCTGCGCTTGATCTCTCCCTCAATGAAAATGAAGAGCTACGCGAGGAGATATCAAGGCTCCGAAAACAAATCGAAGACTTAACTGTCCGCAGCAAGTTCTGTTTGGAGCGGTTTTCTGCCTCTGATGACGACATACGATTCTTTACCAGGTAAATACAAAATATGGCAGGACACAGTATACGGATGGGCCTTCTCTGGTGTCTGAAATACATTGTGAATGAAATAGCGATTATATAACTTTATATATAACTTTTATATTCCACAGATTTGCAAACCATGCCCACCTGATGGGCTTTTGGAAGCAAATAGAGCCAGCCACCCACATCATCATACGGGTTACAAGCGCACGGACTGTTGAGAAGACTGATCAGGTCCCTCACTCTGCCAGTACAACGGTAAATGTTTTCCTGTTGTCCATACAAAGCATGTTATGTCATCATTTTCAAATTAATCTTTACATCAAAAGAAGTTTTGATAGTCATAATGTAATATGACAATAGGATAATGTATTTTTTCCCCAGGTTCTTCAAGCAATTGATGAGATTTTTCTCTTCATGTACTACCCGTCATTGGGACTGATGCAAAAGGATTTGGCCCATAGATTTAGAATCCATCGGTCAACTGTTAGTCGTATTAACACCTGGGCCAACTTCCTTTATACTGTATTGGGAGCTGTTTATGTTTGGTTAGATGTGGACACTGTGAAAACTCACCTCCCAGATGTGTTTCAGGACTACGCTGACACTCAAATAATTTTAGATTCCACAGAACTGAGATGTCAAACTCCAAATTCCCTTCTCCTTCAGAGTGAAGTGTTTTCCACTTATAAATCACACTGTACATTCAAATGGTTGCTTGGGATAGCCCCTCATGGCGCAGTGACCTTTGTGTCTTCTCTTTATCAAGGTGCTATCAGTGATAAAGAGATCTTAAAGCAGTCTGGCATTGTGGCCCTCCTTGACCCATCTATGGCCATCATGGTGGACAAGGGTTTCCTTGTTGAAGACTGCGTTCCATGCAAAGTCCACATACCCACGTTTCTGTCAAAGAGAGCTCAACTGTCTAGGTCAGAGATCAGAACGTCACAGTCCATTGCAAGACTGAGAGTCCATGTTGAGCGTGTGATTCGCAGAGTCAAAGAACATAAAATATTCAGCACAGTGATCCCCCTTTCAATCACAGGGAGCATAAACCAAATTTTTACTGTTGCCTGTCTTTTGGTGAATTATCAAAATGGCCCCTTGGTAAAAGCCTGGGCAAACAATGGCTAATCTCAATCCAGAATTAGACAGATGATGTAATGTGAATTACGGCGATTTATTTATTTTTTTCTCTAACCTTAAAATGATCCCTTTAAGGTCAGGGGTCGGCAACCCGCGGCTCCGGAGCCGCATGCAGCTCTTTGATCCCTCTGATGCGGCTCAGCTTTTGAATAAAATTAATGAGTATTTAATTACCGTATATTATTTTTGAGACTTAAAAAAATGTTCGGGTGGAATTTCACAAATGTCCGGTATTTAGTTTCGGTTCGCTTGAGTGACATGTCATCGTCACTGAAATAAATTTCCAATTATTTTTGCTTTTGTGGCTCCGAGTCAAAAAGGTTGCCGACCCCTGCTTTAGGTCATGCTAGTCTGTAAATATTGGCTGCAATGTTAAGGTACAGTGCAATATGATTAATTGTATAAAATGCTTTCCCTTTTATATGTAAAATTGACAACACAATACAACATTATGTATTAACTTTTACTGTATTTGTAAAAAATGAAACAAATACAATAGTAATACAATTGACAGAATAAATTGAAATTGTTTTAATTGTTCATGAGTTCATGTCTTCATTATGATTTTCTATTGCTTGGGCATAGAGAGGTATTTTGGCATGTAAGTGTTAAAGAAAAACATGTCACACCTCCTTTTCACCTCTTCTAATACACTGCTATCTCTGTAAACTCGCTGCATAAAGATATCATCATGGGCACAGATAACTAAATCACACCACTGCATACCAGTAATCAATAACTGGAACTGGATTTGCCAATAATAACAATGGCTCTCCTTCATTTTGTGTAGGCCTTGTGCCACTTTGAGGAATTTGCAGTCTACATAGCTTTGTGCATTTGGGCACTTAATTTCAACAAGCCCAAATGATGGACGCTCAAGTGGGTCATATACAAGTCCATCAGGTGATGCACCCAGCCAAGAGGCATCTGGATGAATCACTAGCCCACACTTGGTTAAGTTCAAGTTTTTCAGAACTGCACAGTCCTTTAAGGCCTCTGTTTCCATTTCAAGTCCCCTCTTCACATGTGCTGTTTGTCGTGTCCCTCGGATTATCCTTTCTGCAGCACCTGGACCTCTAACGTGGCTCACCTCTCTGAAATGTGAGGCAGTTACTCTTTCTCTCCTAAGTGAATGCCACTCAGGTGTAGCACTTTTGGATCTTGGTGCCTCTTCAATAAGGTGTGACTGTGACAAGGCCACAAAAGGTGTTGGAAAATGCTTGAAATTGTAACTTCATTTCACAACAAATATCTGTCTGACTGAACAGTTATTTTGTGTTAACAAATACGAGCATCTTGCAATTCCAGGATGAAACATGAGAGAACGTGAAGACGTTACGATTGGGTGTTTTGAAAATAAACAACCATTAAATAATGTGATGATAAAGCGAATAATTTCAAGTACATGTATAAATATTTAACTTATCCCAACAAACATGCGACGTCAGAAAGACGTTAAAATCAAGTCTGTATCACGTCGGTCAGTCCAGACCCTTTTTTGCATGTCTGGTGGACGTTCAAAATCTGACAGTGTGACTAGGACCTTAACCTTTTAACTTAACATGAACGTCTATGACGAGTTTTCTATCTGAACGTTTGACTAGGACCTTTATTGGATGTCAGGACGTGCAAAAACTGCAACTGAACGGCAGTAATAGACGTTTAAAAAAGACGTCGCTAAAACTTTCATTCTGGCTTTTCAGTGGACGTCTTTTGAACATCTGACAAAGTGTCTTTGCTCGTGCTGGGAAATATTGAAATGGACCTTGAAAGTGACATACAAGTGTTTGAATTCCACAAGGTGTATGAACCCTGCAAACATGACTTTGTTCATCGCGCTGAAGCGCGGCGCACGCGAGGTCGTGCACCTCTCGAATTTTGTAACTTCGCACGCGCCGCGCCTCAGTGCAATGAACAAAGTCATGTTTGCAGGGTTCAATTCAAGCGCTTGTACCAATATTTCCCAGCACGTTAAACTTAATTAAGTTAAATATTTATACATATACTCGAAATGATTCGAAATATTGCGCTTTTAATCACATTATTTAATGGTTGTTTATTTTCAAAACGCCCAATCTTAACGTCTTCACGTTCTCTCATGTTTCATCCTGGAATTACAAGAGGCTCGTATTTGTTAATGTAATACATGAAAACTGTTCAGTCAGACAGATATTTGTTGTGAAATGAAGTAGTTACAATTTCAACATTTTCAAGTACTTTAGCCTAAATTGCAGCACTTTTCAAACCTGAAACACAAAGCAGCATTAAAATTCGTCAGGTAAGTGTTCATTCCCCTGTTTTGAGGGGTGTTTCTTTTATACTACCACATATAGTTTCGGACAACACTGCAAAGCGGAAAGTATAAAGCCTCCACCGCTCGCGGAGGTTCGCACGAGGTGCGCGCGGAGTCGAGCGCTATGGTCACTCAACCAGGCTTTAGCGCCCTTCGTTGAAATGTTCCAAAAGCACCGCTTGCAAACGGGCTTGTTCAAGTCCTTCAGTTTTCCATCTGTATCTGCTTCGAATCCAACAGCACTGCGTTTGCTTAAGCTGCCATATTAGCATTACAAACTGTCCTGTGCATTACGGCAGCTTGGGTGGGTCAAACGAAAGCGCATTTTATGTAAAAAGAATCGATACTTAAGGGAAACGAGTATTGTACCGTTTCAGAATGTTCAGTATCGATACGTATCGATATATCAATTTTTTTGACAACACTAATCTGAAGTACAACAAAGCTAAATTAAATTTTGAAGAGAACAGATCAGATCGTCTTATCAGATGATCAAAAGCATATATATTTTTAACCACACACTGTAATCTGCCTATTAAATTTGGTACTACATACCTAACTCCACTGGCTGTAGTAGCACCTGGTTTTGGCTTTAGGACAACCATGGCATCCACGGGTCCAGGCTTCACCCCCTATTAATTTAAAAGATGGTGTTAGTAAAGTGACTGTGATACATTAACTAACATTAAATAATGAAATAAGACAAACCATTGTTGGTGGTTTATGCCACTTCTGTTCTGTCTGTGTGCATGAAAGGACAGGAGGGACGACAGACATGCCAGATTCAGAATAATGAGCAGTCTGGAAAAGCAATGCAACCAAGTGTTTGCAGATTCCGCAACTAGCAACACAAGAGCAGTTGCTCTTAATGAGCACAACTGGCATTGAATCACGTAATGTCATCTGAAATACACAAGAGGCAATATTTAATATCTTGAAAAGAAGACTTCAGCAATGTCAATAGGCGCAATATCTGTCCCATCATGTTGGTAGTGGTGAATGTCACTTGTCTATTGTCTCATGTAATGTTTGTGCTGTTTTGCATCACTCTTAAAACACTTGGCTATACTGTCTTTCTATTCTACAGTGTTGTGCATGTTTCAATCTACTAGTTCAGTGAGCAACTATAAACTAAATATATTTTAGATTTAAACTTCATTTTCACTCCAGATGAAATGCTTACACATAGGAGTGAAACAGGCCTACTTATATTTATATTATTTTGTTGTTTCCACCACCAACAACAGAACAGTGCAGGTTTTACTTCAACTGCTTCTTGAAGAGTGTTATCAGAATATGTTAATAGGTGTAAGTGTTGCAGCCATATGTTAATAAAGAAGTTAAGATGAAAGATTTGAAAGACAGATTGACAGATTTTAGAAAATGCAGTTTGAAGAATAGCTGAGGTGGACTATATTCTGCTTTTGAGTCATAGAGGTAGATAACAATAGCTCGAACTGTAAAATAAACTCCCATTTGTTTACTATAGGCAAAATAGACTGCTAATGATTCCCACTCAGCTACTCTGCATTTGGCTACCATTGTAAGCTTTGAAAACCAATGCCTATGGTTATCACAGCTTACGTGAAGTAAGAGCAAGGATAAAAGATTGAACTTGTGTTGAACTCACTTTTGAACTTGTTCAACAGAACTTTGAACGTGACACTGAACAGAACTCGTGTCATTTTAACCAGTCCTACTCTCAGCTGGTGTGGCGTATCTGTTTTCTTCATAGATCTGTAGCAGTGAGCCCTCACTGTTATCTCGTTAGCCTTACTTTTGCCTGATACTTCCATCAGAAATACAAACATGTTTTAAAAAGGCATTTCTAGTACTAGGACAGGTTGGTTCGTTACTAAAAACAACATCACTTCATTAGACTGCCACCTCAGGCTAGCTAGCTAACTAGCGTCGGCCACTTACCTTCAAAATTGCAGAGGTAGGATGAAACGTAGAACTTGAAACCCTTTTCAAGTTGACTCTGTGTCGTTGTACTTGATGCTCTGACAATACGACGCACATCGTTGACGGTAAATTTCGGGAACTCCAACAGGCACCTTGTGAATTTAGACTCGGCCATGACATCGACACTTCCGCATACCAACCGGAAATACGGTAGCATCCTGACACCAACGAGGAAGTGGTGCGTGCACCTAGGCCATTGTACCGGAAAAAGGTTAACTTCATGAAGCAGTGGACATTATCGCCATATGGTGGACAGTGAAAGCAGCGTCTTTTATTTATTCATTTTTAGCCTTTAACTCCATATTGTTTCATTAAAGTTTTTCACGTTTTGTCAATAAGTCAATAAAGGAAATCTGTTTGGTTTGTTGTGATTTGTTGTTTCTTATATATCTAGCTGGTTTGGGTTCTTATTTTTACACTTTTTAAAATTAATCACATTTTTTAATATGTATACGTATATCGTGAATGTTTATGTATGGATGTAAAAATAACAAAAGTGCTTGTGGAAAAACAAGTTTGATTTATTAGTGATTTTAGTGATTGTGGACATTAGCATCTTTGTTTTCAGTTTTTATTCAAAAAGAGGATTTGTTCCACTGTGCTGGGACACAATTTTTCAAGCCTCACACAGCACTGAGGAGGCTGGTGTACATAAAAATTCCAGTGCAAGCTGATAGAGGTGGAGATAAACCGTGGAACTATTGGGTCAGTCAGGTATCTTTGAACCTCAACAGTAAATCCCACATTCCCTCACCAGAAAAAATAAACACACATGATGGTCAAAGAACAGGGGGCTGTTCCACGAAGCGAGCTTATGAAAGCGGCGCTTATTAGAGTGAGCCTCGCTTGAGTTAACCAAACAGTTCACTTCCGTCTAGTTCCGTTCCACTAACGAAATCCAGACGCAACCTGTTCCCGCTAATTCAAGCCAGGCTTTTGTAATCGGCGATCATGCGCGTGCACACAGTATTTACACAGCCTCACTAATCGATATTCGAAAAGGCAAGAAAATGTCGAAAGAGCTGAAGGAACGAGCAGCTTTTTTGCTTCTTCTGCTGAACATGAGCTACTTATACGTCTGTATGAGGAATATAAATACATTATTACGAAGAATGGCAACACGTCCTGTTTTCATAAAGTCAGAGAAGCTGTCTGGCAAAATATTGCAGACAGACTAAATGCGTGAGCATATAATTTAATCCATTCATTGGCATTTTAAAAGTGTTATAGTAAATTAATAATGTTATTTAATAATTTCCTGATTTAGAAGTAACATAAGCGGGGTTAAGAGAACGTGGCAGCAGGTCAAGGTGAAATATAAAAATATACTCCAGAATGGTAAGTACAGTTGATTAGTCCAATATGCAGGAAAAGGTAAAACACCATTTTAAATAACTGTATAAAATATTTTAGCAACCAGAAAGAAATTTCTGCCTGTTCAGAAAGGCCAGCTGTAAGTCGTGTGTGTCTATGTATCTGTCTGTTAATGTGCTGTGTGATCTCATGATTTGTGTTGTGTTTAAAGGAAATGGAAGAACAGAGAGAAGACCCTCAGACCTCCATGTCCAGAGCTCACACCTCTACAAGAGAACAAGTGAGTAGTAGTTATGCAGTTCAACATGAATAAATACTTCTCAATCTTGACTATACTTCTGTTAGGTCCTGATATGTACCCTGATATGTACTATTCTCTTGCAGGAGCGAGATGAGTTATTACTGTACACATTGTACTATTCTCTTACGGGAGCGTGATGAGTTGTTGCTGTGTGATTGTGCTGTTCTCCCGAGGGAGCGTGATGTGCTGTGGAATGTGTGTTGTGTTGTAATCTCTTTCAGGTGCGCCCGGGATGATGGGGTCACATGGTTCTGGGTGGTGCCTGACAAGTCAGTCCCAGTCCACAGCTACAAAATGCTTCCTGGGGGTGAAGACGGCAGGAGAGAGTGGCAGGCTCTCCTCGTTTGATCTCCCTGTTTTGGGGATGACTTTGGATATATATACACATCTGCTAACCGTAATCGAGACTTGTTAGACTGCCCCTTGTTCTTGTGTGTGTGTGTGGTGGACTGTGTTTCTGTTTTTGCGTAGTTTTGCGTAGTGTTTGTTATGTAGTGTTCTCTTTTATTTTCTTGGTTGTTGTTGTGTAAGTTTAAAAGAAGTCGCTTAGCACCAGGTAGTTTTCTTTTCCCGTTTTCAGCGTGGCCTACCTGAAGTCAGTGGTGCTAAGCCAATGCTTGTTACATCTTGCATTTTCTGCATTTTCATGTGGTCCAAATACATGTTATTGAACGTGTTGTCGGTTCCCCTTTATATTTCACTCCTCAATCACTCCAACATTAATTCGCTGTTACCGTCTGACCTAGACCGGGCGGTAACACTTCTGTCTTTGTAACGTATAGAACACGCTGAGAGGGATCCTGATGCGGAATAACACGATCTTTATTAGGATAACTCTGTGTAACTAGCCACACGATGAGCACAGTGACGTATGGCAGGTGCAGAGCAGTAGCGTGGGAGCGGTGGTCAGTGCGGTCCAGGGTCGAGAGGCGAGGGCAGAGTCCGGGAGGTATCCAGGGGTCAGACAGGAGAGTCCAACTGCACTCTTGGCATTACTCCTTTTTGCAGTATTGCCACCTTGTGCAAAACTGCACAGGCTGCTTTAATGTCACAGGCTCTCTCAGGGGTCACTCTGAGATGGCGCAAGCAGTTAAATCTGCTCTTTAACTGTCCAAATGCCATCTCAATGCATGCCCTTGTCTTTGAATGTGCACGATTGAACCTCCTCTCGGCATCTGTTGTAGAGTCTGCATATGGGGTAAGGAGAAAAGGTTGGCAGGGGTAACCCCTATCCCCAAGCAGTAAGCCAGGAAAAGCACCTACAATTATAAGGAGTAGAGTTAAACACTGAGGCCAAATCTGCACTATTTTGTGTGGTTGGAGTATTCTTACCTTCGGCAAACCTCTGTGCCAGTGAGGAGGCACGAAATATTGTGCACCGAGCCGGGCCATTTTGCTTCAATGTTGGAGAATAGAAATTGGCTGGTGCAAACCATCTAGAACAATGGCAAAAGTGACAAAGGGTGAAAGTTGTTCAAACCCATGGAGCGACATGCTTTACAATTTCTGTTGGGTGGGCAAAACTTGCATGTACCTGTACATTGATGCTGTGAAATGATTTTCAGTTCACATAGTCTGCCTCCATGGGTCCAGATGGAGCCTTTATCCTGATGTGAGTGCAGTCTATAGCACCAATGACATTTGGAAATCCTGGAGAATTCAATTTGTTTTGAATTGAATGAATTTTAGCATGAAATAGTTGATCAAGATGAATACAGAGCACTTCGGTAAGTGCTCTGGATAAGAGTCTCTTTTAAAGTCATATAAATTTAACTCCAAGTTACTGCTGTTCTGAAAAAGCTTCTTTTATGGGAAGGATGCCTCTGTGACCAGGGAATTTAATGAATATATTAAGGAAACGCTTAAGCGCAAGACAAACCTATCGAATTTCGCAGCAGACCGTCGCCTTACTAAGATGTTCTGCATACCCAACGCTGTACAGAAATGCGCCGCTGGCAAAGAAGTGCAAAGCGATACAGACTGTTTGGGGTTTGGTAAGAGCTCTACTACGTCTAGTGTTCTTCTCAATATATGGCCCCAGTAATTTACAAAGATATATAATACTGTGTCTTCTGAACCTGTAGTGCTCAAATAAGTAGTCATCCGGAAAGCCCAGTGGATCTGTCCTGTCCTGGAATGACCTTGGAGCTGGTAGCATGAATGCTCTGTGCACTATACACGCTCCCTCATCTACTGGATTTTCTACAAATGGGCATGCCATGGTCAATCAGCCTTCAGCCTTCACTGTTAGCTGTTCTTTTATAGCATACATTTTGGATTATTTGTATCACCTGTATGAAAATCTTGGTAAGGTAGTTGTCTGTATCAATTTCCTTTTTGCACCATTAAGTTAACCACACATTTACATTATTTATACTGAACATATGTGAATTGCGGAGTGATATGATTTGCTTGTAATTTGAACACAAAAGAGGAAGTGTGGGGATAAATATATACCTAAAAGTATCTTCACCTAAATTACTCAGTTATTATTAATACTCAGGTACAAAGAATTGTATTTTTGTGATATAGTGTTTATGCTAATGTATGTTTGTTGACCATAACTGCGATTAGACACTGTATTCCATTTTACACTGACCTGAATTTGTTAAGATTAAACCAATACATTAAAATGTGCAAAAACCTCGCTGATTAACAATGAATATGTACTCTGAAGATCGAAATATAAATTGCATTTGGAAATATAATTATTACATTTTGATAATAATGACCTGCAATCATTCCAAACTAATAATTACAGTACTCCATTAAATGTATAAAAATATATGATATGATATGCTACATCCACAGCAATTTAATGGATAGAATTGCAGCGGAACCTTGTTCCTCAATTTTGTTTCCCGGATGGCGAGACTGACATCACGCTGCTGAGCCAATAGAAGCGGTCCCGCTAAGCTAAGCTTCAACTCTAGCCTGGTACGGAGCAGGTTAGTTCAAACGTATATGTTGCTGTAGTAACTGAGCGAGGCTCAAGTCTAGCCTCTTTCGTGGAACCGAATTTGAGCAAAATGAGCCAGGCTTGTCTTAAAAAGCCCGGCTTACTGAGTTAGCTCGCTTCGTGGAATACCCCCCAGGTTAAGGGGTTTTGTAAAACATATTAACTTTTACCTCCCATTAGAATGGAAACAATACTTCCCCTTGGCCCACCGGGGAAATCCCCGGTAGTAATGTATGCCAGTCCGCCCCCGATACCTACAGTTGCATACATTTTACATACATTTATTATGCATAAAGCAGTTTTACCCTGCTGACTGTCAAAACCTATAGAGTTTTCTGTTGCCATCTGCACAAACGGCAGTCATGTTCGGGGTACAAGCAGAGTGAAGCATGTGAAGTTTTGTCACACTGAAACTTGCACAATGAGTACTCCATGGAGCTTCTCTGGAACATGTCTCCATGTATCTTCCCAATTAGCAAGGTTACAATTTAATAAGTTAAAATTAAAAGTCCTAAAGAACACCTAAATATGTATTAATCCACACTGGACTTACCCTTCCAAACTGCCAAGTCCTCCCATCCAACATCTGCAAAAACTTTGCCTTGCCTTGTATATATGTATATAATATATATTATATAGTATATATCATTTGTATATGTATATATTATATGTATATAATATATACTTATTTTATTTGAATCACTTGTATGATGCATGTAATGTTTAATTACAAATGTCTACATGCCATTTATTCTGGCCCTTACTTGCAGAAGTCCCTACAAGGTAAGATATACAGACAAACACTCTGAAAACAGTGATCACACTACAACACATAAAACATGCAACAGAAACAAAAACAAACAAACGTTTGACGTGACAGTGAACTCTTATTTTGATACACTCGTTGATGTTTTGAATAGGCGCCTCATCAGGATACCTAAGGGTCCTCGAGAACTCACAATATAAAACCACCATCTTGGCCTGTCTTGGCCACATTTCAATCTTTCTTCTGAGCAGGAAAGGGGCTCCTTGCAAGTAGCTGTTGAAGCGCTGCAGCAATTGGTAAGCATTTGTTTAGACGTTACCGGTTTTTCTATTCTATTCCGTAGTTGATGTTTGCCGTTGCTAAAAGCCGTATTGTCAGAGCCTTTTCGACGTGTGACACCTCTGGTACGTTGACAAATGCACAACAATTCTGTTAATTTGTCGTAGTAGTGACTGTTAAAGGTACTGTAATCTTTTAACACTGCAACTACCAGCATTTTCATACGACTCCTTCTAGCAGAGAGTGCCAAATGGCAGTGCTGGGGTCATTTGCATCCCATTAGGCCAGGCAGAGTTGAGCTCATGCTCCTTATGCAGGCCATATTCAATAGTATTTTCAGAATTTGCTGCAGGCCATATTCAATAGTATTTTCAGAATTTGCTGCAGGCCATATTCATTAGTATTTTCAGAATTTGCTGCAGGCTAATGAAAACTGCACTAATGGACATGATGGCCTAATGCAGAGGTGTCCAAACTCTGGCCCGCAGGCCAAATGTTTAGGCCATCCTTTGTTATGTACATGCAGCCACTACTTGGTAATGCTAAACGGGGGGATGGGTGATTGTGTGAACTATGTTGATACATTGACTCAGATGGAGAAGAAAAAAACCCTTTAAGAAAAAATCAGAACTTTAGCTATTTTTGACCAATCAGCATGTCTCCTTTTGCAGTGAGAACAATCCAAAATTAGTACAAAGGAGGCAGACTTGAGATGTTTTAGAATTATAGTTCAAATAATGTCGTTGTCAGTTTAATAATGGAGAGAGATGACTGCAGACATAGGAAACTTGTTAATAAAGTGCATAGACTTTAATAAACTGCACCAAAGTAAATGGCCTATCTGGCTACATGCTAAGTGAAATAAAATAGAATAAAGGTCTAATAAAAGCCATCCTTTATGTACATGCAGCCACTACTAGGTAATGCTAAACGGGGGGGGGGATGGGTGATTGTATGAACTGTGTTGATCCATTGACTCCGATGGAGAAGAAATGGTGAAATAAAATAGAATAAAGGTTTCTCACTCTAGTACTATATTACAATATTATAAATGTACAGAATGGAGGTAACTGAGATGGGTTCTATATATTTTTTTAATGTTGTTGCAGCCATTAGATCGAAATATGCCGGTACCAGGTAACAGTGAACAGGTATGGGTGTGATGGGTGGTAGTGTGAACTATTATGACTATTATGTATGTATCCACCTACATGTGGATAAAAATCCATGTTGCTATATTTCACTTACTCTCGACTTAGAAGCAAAGATGGCAAAGGTTTGCAGAACACAGCAGGCTTTGGACGTGGTCCTCAACCATGTCGACCCTTGTGACTCTGATGGAGGAGAAATAACTCTTGATCCGAGTAGTGACTCTGAAATCTCTTCTGGTAAGATTTCCTATTTTTGTTTGTCAGTTATGGGTGTTGTGTTTTTGGAAGAGACACTGCAAAAAGTACCATCTGGATAAGTTAAAATTACTCGAATATTATTCTATTTCAAGTAGTTGAGGGTTTATTGTATAAATTTATGTAGAAATATCTTTACCTATTGACATTTTTTCAAAAGATAAACTATTTAAATATATATATATATATATGCCACGTATTGCTGTGTGAAAACAATCCTACATTACTTCCAAGGTGGCATACTTGAGATGTTTTGGAATTATAATTGGGGTTCACACACGTAGTGTGGGGAAACCTATTTTTGCAATTTAGGGTTCACACACATCTCAGGACTGTCACACTGTGCAGTTTTGAAACATTTGGCCACTAGGTGGCACTATTTGTGAATCATGCATAACTTTTCCAAATCTTTGCTTAGGAAAATGAAACTTGATTCTTTTGATTCCTTGCAGTCCACCTGACAACTTTGCAATTACAAGTCCTATTAAAAAAGGCGTAGTTTTGTCACATTCATCAATTGTTTGAAAATAGCACTTTTCGAACTAGTCCTAGGAATTTGATCCAATGATGGCAAGAGTGGCATGGGCATAATCTGTAGACACTGTAGGTAAACTATTTTTAAAAATTGTTGGATTTTTTTTATTTTCAGGTGGGTCCATTTTCCCATTATATCATTGAGGCCATATATGACCTATATTGCTATAATTCATATAAACATGTTGATCAACTCCCAATTTCAAAGCCTTTTATAGACAGGTCCTTCAGGTATGCCAAGTTTGGTTCAAATTGGCCTGTCGCTGCATTGTCCAAAAACCTAAGAAATCATAAAAACTCATGCTGCAATCCGGTTATGCAGAATACAGACAAATAAAGGGTCTTGTATGAGTCAGATCAATGAGATAAATAACTTTGCAATTAGATCTCATAACAAAAGGTGCACTGCTTGACCAGAAATGAACCTTTTATTTCACTAAAATGTCTTATTTCATTACTGTAATATCAGTATGGTATTACATGGGCTCCATTTACTGGCCAAATACTGGAACTGACTGAATAGTACATACATAAGACCCCACACACACACACACACACACTGCTGATCTCAGCATGTGATTTAGTTCTTTGATCTGACTCAATTTCCCAATACACATTTTGATCGTTTTGGGCCTTTAGTGCCTCAATTGAATCTTTTTGTGCACATTAATTTATTTATGCACACCCCCCCCCCCCCCCCCCCCCCCCCCATTAAGGCCAAAATACCTATTTGTGTGTGAACCCGCCAATCGCCGGCTACGTTTCAAATATTATGTTTGTCAATTTCACATTATTTCAACCTTTCACTAATCAAATCTCAAACATATGGTCCTGTAGATGAGGAGACTTCATCACCAGTAAAGAGGGGTCGCGTGGAGACACACGGGCGGCTGACAGAGACTGCAAAAGGCGGCACAGTGTGGCATGAAGAACAGATCGGAAGACATGACTGAGTGCATCCAAGCCCAAGTAAATGCAATACCACGAATGGAGAGCCAACTGCTTTTGCCCTACGGAAAGTATCGAGTCGCTTAGAGAGTTTCCTCTGTTTCATTTCTATTGAAATGCTTCGGATCATACAGGGGTGGACTGTCCAGCATGCACGCCAGACACAGCAAGAAAACTGGTTCATGTCCCTCGCTGAGCTAAAGGCGTTCATTGCAATCCTCATCCTGCGAGGTGTTGTGCGCCTTCCAGCGGTGCATGACTCATGGTCTACAACACTGGGAGTGCCCTTAATCACCAAGATTATGTCGCGAAACCGCTTCCAGAACATCATGCAGCACCTTCACTTTGACGACAAGTACACACGCAGTGAACGAGCTGCAACTGACCGGTTTGCTGCAATCTCTAATGTTTGGGGGTCTTTCGCTGCCAATTGCATCACTTGTTACAACCCAGGAAGGCATATCACCATAGATGAGCAACTTTTTCCAACTAAGACCCGTTGCTCTTTTCTTCAGTACATTGCAACAAAACCCGACAAGTTTGGGATAAAGTTCTGGGTGGCATGTGACCTGAAATCCAAGTATGTATGCAACATCATTCCATATCTTGGCAAAGACTCCAGTCGTCCCGTGGGGGAAAGACTATCGGAAAATGTGGTGATGAAGCTTATGGAACCATTTATGGACCAAGGAAGAACTGTTACCACAGACAATTTTTTCACCTCACTGTCACTAGCAAGGCAGTTGCTGGGCCGGAAGACCACCCTCCTTGGCACAGTAAACAAGATTCGTCGTGAGCTTCCAGACTCTGTCAAAAAGAATTTGGGCCGTGAGGAATTTAGTACACAGGTGTTTTCAACCTCTGGTGCCACGCTGACCGTTTACGCGCCCAGACGGAAAAAGACTGTCTGCATCCTCAGTAGCATGCACAGTACGGTGGAGATTGGAGACACCCGAAAAAAAAAGCCAAACACAATCACAGACTACAACAGCCTAAAATGTGGTGTGGATGTCATGGACCAAATGGTGCGAAAGTACAGTGTACGTTCAGGAACACGGCGTTGGCCAGTCGCTGTGTTTTATAACATGATTGACATTTCATGCCTGAATGCACATGTGCTTTTTCAAGCATGCACTGGGGTAAAAGAGAGACGGTCCGAGTTCTTGGTGAAGCTTGCAACAGAACTTGCACAGTCTCATATGGAAGCCAAGGAGGTGTCCAAGGTAGAGTTTCAGCAGCAACAACCCACACCTGACACAGGGAAAAGGGCATTGTGCCAGGTTAAGTGTGGCTGCAAGAGTAACCGTGCCACTAAGCGTTGTGGTTTTTGTAAAAGGTTCACATGTGGCAAATGCAGAAAGGAGATTATGTGGCAGTGCCAAGTGTGTTTAGACAATTTGTAAGTGTGCTGAGTCTATTGGGTTTTCATACCAGTCTGACAACAAGCAATGTAGCTCGCTACTGCACAATGACTGTATGTACATAAACTTCTTAGCAGTTTATATTTGTTTAGTTTACATTTCCATTTATGAATACTTATCATAATGTTGCATGCTTATTTTATCCTTTATTACTATTTCGTTGTACAGAGCAACACGTTTCTTTACTGTGCATATACCAATAAAGTTTCTCGTGATGTTTTGCACTGGGCTCCAAAAGTACATTGTGACAAAAGTGCGTCTCTACTAATGACATGGCAGAGACTGAGGGGATTATTAATATTTCAGGGCGAACCCTTTCGGTATTCCGGCGAGGGCATCCTTAACTGGTGATGCACCGGTATCGGTGACCATCAACTTCTGTTCAAGAGACTCATAAATATTGGAGTTGGATAGTGCTGCTTCTTGTCAGAAAAGAAATGTTATCAATCGTACGAACCACCCTAGGCATTTGTTAGTAGAAAATAGGAAATGAATAAGCTGACGTTTAACCAAAAGCTTTAGAATCAACAGATTTTTTTCATGCAACGTAAAACATAATTGTCTGCATGCGTGAAAACGTCATTTAGGCCTACCTAATCTTTTCAAATTCAGAGTTTGTCATGCACAGAGGGAACAGGTTTCCTTAGATACAATGAAAATTTTACTTTGCTCCTCGCTAAGAATGCCAAATATGTCATTAACAAATATCTAAGTATATACAAGCACATATCTTAATCAAGAAATACACACTAAATAAATAATTCATTTTGAAATGAGCTTTAATTTCCTTATAAACTACAATCAACGATTGAGTACCCATGTGCAGTTAACAGGATTTGACCCTACCTTATTTCCTGACGACACATGCATGGTGGTCTCTGGTTACAGAATTCAGTGGTCACAGATGTCTAACACGGGAAACAAGCATAAGACCAATTCAGAATAAAAGGCCATGACTGTTAATCTAAGACAATTGTTTTCTCTTTCAGGGGACATCGTCCATGCATCCTGGGGATGAGGTACGTGATTGACTAAGTCTTGAATCTGGAGTCTGAAGGTTTCCTCCTGTGATGATTTTGCACTGGGCTCTGAATGTCTGTGGCGAGAAAAGTGCACCTCTACTCTTGACATGGTGGAGTCTGATGGGGGGGGGGGGATGTTAAAGAAACTGATTCAATAGCTTTATCACCGTACTTTGTAAATATACAGGCGGGACTCATTTTGTCTTGAATTTTGTTTCAGGTGGTGTGCTCTTGACTCCACCTGAAACTTGACTCCACCTGGCTGAGGCTCTGTGAAGAAATTCTGTAATGTCATTATCCTGGTCTACAGTCATGGCCAAAAGTTGTGAATTACACAAATATTATATTTTCACATGATCTGCTGCCCTCTGGTTTTTATATGTGTTTGTCAATTGTTTTTATCACATACAAAAATATAATTGCAATCATAGGAGTAACAAGCTTTTATTGACAGAATGAGTTAAGTTAATACTGTGCCATTACACTTATTAGCTATACACAGTGCTTACTTTGAAAATCAAACGATGCCAGAACGCAAACAGCGGCATGAGACAAGGGGTCAGAGGCCAACAATGTCACCGGATCGCAAAACAAAATCACAATGTCACCGGATCACAAAACGCTTAGGCACACAAATGTTAAAATAACAAGCCAATTTGTATATATAAATTACTTTTAAATTATTTACATGTGTTTTATAAGTGTTTAAGTGCAGAAGTGCATACAGATTTCTTCATAACTTATAATTAGTAGGCTTGAAAGTTACTGGATCGAGGCAGACAGTTCCCGGAACACACCCTTCAAAATGAGAGTTCCTGGATCCTGTTCCGGCAGGATCCGGCTCAAATTAAGCCCTGGCTATAGAATACAAAAGTAATTTTGTGAGTCGTAGCTTTTTCATTTTTTAAGACTCCTCATTGAAAAGTCACATTACACATACCAAACAACAAAAAGACTATAGATCCTTGTTCCTTGTGCATGTGATAAATTACATTCTGCACAGTTACCTCAGGATATGTCAACAGAAAATAACAATCATAGAACAATATATATCTATAGTCACCATGACAACAGTTATCATGATAAGTGTTAGTATTTCAAAGTGCAAAAAGAGCAGAGCTCCTAGGCATGTTAAACCTGATGTGATTCGCTAAAATCTGTGCTCCTTATTTAAAAGGAATTCTGAGTTTAAGGATTTAGCTTTCTGCTAATTCAAAATGTTAAAAACGTTTGACTTTCTTCCTCTCTCTTTCATTTAAAGTGCAGGCACAGTAAGAAATACACAAACATCTCCATCTTCAAGTAGAATCCATGTTGGGCTTTATTTTGGTCTGGAGGTCTGGCTTGCAGCTCTCAGTTGATCGGGAGGTTCTTCACAAACTCTCTTAGGCTCTTGCGGATATTGGAAGGTTGGGAAGCAGCGCAGTCCAGCAGCGCCGGACCCATGTGGGCATGAAGGGCTTGGCATAGGTGGACAGTGGCCCCTCTCACGCTTCCACCCCTCCCGTGGACCGTACCACTGTTGCTGGAGGTCCCCAGGAGGTACCAGAGCAGAGGAAGCACCTTCTGCTCAACCAGTTGTGGCTTGCAGGGGTAGAGTTCCCTAACCAGCTCTATAAAAAGAATATTTAAAAGGAACAAAGATAAATAAATCAACCCTGGACAGCACTGGGTTATTACAGAAGCATTTTTTTAACCTAGAAAGATTTAATTCAACTAAAGTGACAGTATTTGGTAACTATGGTAACTCTCTGGAATGATTATTATCAATATTATAAATATTATTAATTAATATAGGAATTATAGTATTTCTGGTAAATATCTTTTATCTTTTTTTTATCTCTGGCATCTCTTAGCATATCAGTGGAATTACTTTCTGAAAGAATTGTTTTTTGATAATGTATTTGAATTTGTAGAATATTTCTGTATACACAACCACAAAAGATTAGACACTGTATATTGAACAAAAGAGCCTAAGCACATCCACTGTAAACTCCATTATTTAACTATCTGCTGTCAGATAATGCAAGATCTCCTGTCAGTCTTACAGAAATATTTTTTTCTTTATATTGGACTGTGCCTTAATATGAAAGGAGATTTCCATTTGATCTGCACCACAAACATCTAGCCAAAGAGCAAGAACATTCTTTTACTGATTTGTGTGAACCTTTTCCCCAACCTAGCAACCTTTCATCAAAAGATACAAAGGTAAAACAGAACACAATCATTGTTGTTGTTTTTCTAAAGCCCAGTGGCATGTGTCCTTCAAGATGTTTTGTAAAGAGAGAAAATAACCCACCAAGGTTATTGATGAGAGCTTGAATGGCACCTATTGTTGCCATGTAGATGGCGTTATTCTTGGAGTTGAGGTGATTGTCCACTATAGCTGGGACTAAGATGTAGACCACTTGGACCAGGTTGTCTCTGAGCAGTGTGATTATCTTCTGTAAGGCCTCCAAGGCATAGAGGTTAACCTTGCAGTCGTGCTTTGAAAGCATCAAATACCTGTAGCAGAGGAAGAGAGGTATAGAGCAAGCCGCCCATGCATTCATCAGGCACTCACCATATCAGTGCCGTTAAGCCCTGGAGCTGATTTGATTTCAAGCCCTTTCATTTCAACCGACTGATTTTTTCATAAGTCATTCACTTGGATTCTTTGGTTTAATGCAATTTCAAGGATACGCTTGGGTGAAATCTTCACATACATTGTAAAACAAGCTCACACTAACAATGGACACGACTGCCCTCCACTGTAATAGTTAAAACTGATTGTTGTAATATTTTCTACTCTGAAGCATCTGAGCTTTTGACATTTCTTCAGATGTGCCAGCATTTAATGTTCTCCAACGTATGACCCCCCATACAGATCACTTCTGAAAGCTACTGAAAACATTAAAAATCAATTCAGTTCAAATGTGTTACCAGGAACATGTTGCCCACGACCATATATGGGTTGTCCTCGCAGTGGGCCACCAGCTGATCAATGCCCTTGATGGGCTCGCTGAAGTCTTTTGAACCCAGCAGGGCCTTGAGATGCTTGACGTACTCTGTCTTGTCTGCAATGCTGTGGATGTGTGCTCTGCTGCTGTCTTTGCTGAACACACACAAGAGAGAAAACACAAGGATTGGGTTATAGTGTCCAAACAGAAAATGAACAAGGCTGCAATCAAATTAAACCAACATCAACACCATCAAAAATTGCAAACAGTTCCAATCAGGATGCACTTTTTTGTTGTTGTTGTTTTGATTAACTGTTTAAATATTCACCTGCTGGCAAACTGAGGAGGAGGTACGCATGACTCCACAGCTGGGATAGAGTTCACGGGTAAGCGGTACGGTAAGGTTCTCAAGATACAAGAGGGGAGCGTTCGCCGAAATCAGCAGTTACCTTTCAGAGGTGCCGCGTCGTCTGGGCTCACGTCCCTCACCGTGTGCCTAAGGCTACGCTTCATTCGTTGCGTGTTCTGACGCTCCACCTGTGCGGCTGGAGCTTCTTGCTGCTCCAGACGAGGCTGACGCATCTTATATCTTCGCATTCCTAGACACCTTTGTCCTCTCCTGGGAATACACACGTACGAATCACCACAAAACATGGAGTGATGATATTGAAGTCCACATATTGCTTCATACTTTGATTCTATCCCAAAGGTTTCAAGCCGGTTCATTTTGAACCATGCTCTGTCCTTTAACTACTGGGTCTGGGACTACACTGTGCATGCCTTACTGTAAATACACTGTGTGGTGCCACGCACTGCCCTGTACTTTATTATTTGTTTACAATATATGTCTACCATCACAGTTTATATGGTTTTTTTATTGCAGTCTGTTTCACCTAAAAGTTTTGTGAATAAGCTTTGTTTAGTGAGTAAACATGGGGCATAGTGGCTGAATGGCATAAAAAAAAAATCCTCATCATGTATCCAAACATGAATCGCTACCTTGGATTTCAGAGTGAGGACAGTGTTCCTGATGGTTGCCAGGTCTTTGGCAGGGATGCACTTTTCCACCATCTTATCAAAGTCATGGTGGGAGGACAGGAACAGCAGCATACGCCGGCCCAAGCGCCTGAGACAAAGAACAGACCCCAAAACAGGAGAGAACCGTGAGTGAGAGACCCGTAACTCACAGCACACCGACCATTTATCTTACCAGGTCACAATTTTACAAGGCCGTCTGTGTGTAGAAAACATGATAGTGCTTCTATTACTCTACAATTTAGCAGCATTTGCTGACTTCAGAGTATCAGACTAGGAGACTAAAAGAATCAGCAAAAGATTAGTATCTGGGAAACTGAATAAGCTTTGTAGAATTCTCGTTCTGATCCCAGTACTAACCTGGTTTCTTGGGAAGCGTCCTGTGCCAACTTGGAGACTGCAGGGATAATTCTCGCTATGACGTCTTTCGCCCCAGACAATAAGCGGCCAGCGCCAATCTTCTCTACCAAAGTAGCCAAGTGCAGAGCAGTACACTTTCTTACTGCAGCATTCAGATGACTTTTGAGGAAAACAGAAGGAAAAAAATTAGGGCATTCAAAAAAAGAAGGTAATAACTATTAATCCATCCAATCAATGAATACAGTAGGCCTACAACTTTTAGCTTCTATAAAGAAACTTAATACCCATATGTATGATCTAAGTGCACAATCAAATTATCATATTCTATTCGATGGCTTAGTTTGCACCAGTGAGTGTACATCTGTATTTTTTAAACAGAAAATGTTTGCATGTCCTCTGTAAGCTAGCTAACTAGCCTATTCTTTAAGCGGTGTGAAGGGCAGTTTGGATCAGAAGAGAGGAGGTGGAATGCAATAAAAATAATATTTAACAGGATAAATAACTAAAAATATTGATATAGGCCAGGGCAATATTTTGAAATAACAATGGAAAAGTAAAAACAGCAGCCAAAATCAGTGCTTTGTTAGCTTCTTGTGACTGTTGTTGCTATCTGAAAGCCACAGTTTAAAGCTCACTGCAGGCTAACTGACCAGAGTCCTCCAGCGAGAAGGGCGTTCATGCTCCGAATGGGGGTGCAGTTCTGCACCATGCTGTCCAGAGCTGTGTCCACGTCCTGCCTGATGAAGGCATTGGACTCCGCTGCTTTGTGAAGGAGGACCTTAGCTGTAGCCTCCACTTCCTGGTCCATCCCTTTCTGCAGGCTGGAGTACAACTCCCTCAAGGACACCACCGCCATGCGGGACACGGCAGAGCGCAGGTTCTGCACCTGCAGGAAAGACGACGTTCCAGCTCGTTTCAGTCACATCCAACACTGCCACCGCCATCGTAATAAGTATAATCCACCACTGCAATGTGTTATGTAGGCGGAAATACCTTAATCACTAATTACAGTTAGATATGCCATCTGAATTTCAATTAGATGAGAAATGTTTTTATAAAAAATGAATTTCAAAGTACTTTGCTAACGCTGACTTGACTTTGTCAGCAACATCACCTGTAATATGTACATGCTGATGGTGTCTGCCAATTTTAGAATTCAGACCGATACACAGTCAGCAAATCTAGTGGCTTACCTCTTGAATAAGAACAATGCAGACATCATGACGCCTGCTGCCAAGCACATCAGAGTGATGCTGAGCCAATCTACGGATGAACAGCAACCCTTCAATTTTCTTCTCCCTGTATGAAGATATTGAACATAGACACACACTGTAACCATCGGATACTGAAAGAAAAAAATGCTACAAGAAAATGGACAAAGAGGAAAAAACTTCACTAAATACATGCATACTTACCATATATGCAGAACACCATAAATGACTTGCTGTTTAACCTGCCCTAGCCAAATGCTTCAGAATTTTGCAGGTGTGACTTACCAGTCATCAGAGCTAAGCAGACTGAAGCTCTGAGCGAGAGCGAGGTCTGGATCGGAGAAGGTCCGTAAAGTCTGCTGCTCGTGGGGATCCTTCCTGGGAGGTCCTGGTTTGAGTTCATCTAGAGAAGAATACCAGAACCCAAACAAACTGACTAGGACTTTTAGGGCTACCAGCTCAACTTTGGTCAAATCAGCTTGAAGGCTGACAGCAAAACATTATTCAATGTGGTGAACTAGATTTAAAACATTGTTGTGTAATGCAGTGTTAACAGCAAAGCAATTTACATGCAAGTGCAGTGATCACACATGAAGTGCTGAAGAGCAGGCAACACTCATCAGAACTGTTTGAAAGGGACGGACGTGCTCTGATCAGTCTGGTACCTCGTCTGCGTCGTGGCAGCATGTTTTTAGTAGGGACAGCCGTGGGGGGGCTGGGATGAAGCGGAGGACTCAAACTTTTGACGGGACTTCTGGGGGTGCGTGCGTTTCTGGAGCTTGAGGGCAAATCATCCAGGATGACACCGGTCTTAGTCTGTGCTGGAAGACTACTGTTCAGCTGCAGGTCTGATGGGAAAGAGGTTCACGGGTAAGCGGTAATGTAAGGTTCTCAGGAAACAGGAGGGGAGCGTTCGCCGAAGTCAGCCGTTACCTTTCAGAGGTGCCGCGTCGTCTGGGCTCACGTCCCTCACCGTGTGTCTAAGGCTGCGCTTCATTCGCTGCGTGTTCTGATGCTCCACCTGTGCGGCTGGAGCTTCTTGCTGCTCCAGACGAGGGAGACACATCTTGTATCTTGGAATCCTAGACAACTTTGTCCTCTCCTGGGAATACACACGTACAAATCACCACAAAACATGGAGTGATGATATTGAAGTCCACATATTGCTTCATACTTTGATTCTATCCCAAAGGTTTCAAGCCGGTTCATTTTGAACTATGCTCTGTCCTTTAACTACTGGGTCTGGGACTACACTGTGCATGCCTTACTGTAAATACAATGTGTGGTGCCACGCACTGCCCTGTACTTTATTATTTGTTTACAATATATGTCTACCATCACAGTTTAGATGGTTTTTTTTTATTGCAGTCTGTTTCACCTAAAAGTTTTGTGAATAAGCTTTGTTTAGTGAGTAAACATGGGGCATAGTGGCTGAATGGGATAAAAAATCCTCATCATGTATCCAAACATGAATCGCTACCTTGGATTTCAGAGTGTGGACAGTGTCCCTGATGGTTGCCAGGTCTTTGGCAGGGATGTACTTTTCCACCATCTTATCAAAGTCATGGTGGGAGGACAGGAACAGCAGCATACGCCGGCCCAAGCGCCTGAGACGAAGAACAGACCCCAAAACAGGAGAGAACCGTGAGTGAGAGACCCGTGACTCACAGCATACCGACCATTTATTACTATCTGGGAAACTGAATAAGCCTTGTAGAATCCTCGTTCTGATCCCAGTACTAACCTGGTTTCTTGGGAAGAGTCCTGTGCCAACTTGGAGACTGCAGGAATAATTCGCTCTGCACCAATCTTCTCTACCAAAGTAGCCAAGTGCCGAGCAGTACACTTTCTTACTGCAGCATTCAGATGACTTTTGAGGAAAACAGAAGGAAAACAATTAGGGCATTCAAAAAAAGAAGGTAATAACTATTAATCCATCCAATCAATGTATACAGTACAACTTTTAGCTTCTAAAAAGAAACTTAATACCCTTATGTATGATCTAAGTGCACAACCAAATGATCATATTCTATTTGATGGCTTAGTTTGCACCAGTTATTGTACATCTGTAATTTTTAAACAGAAAATGTTTGCATGTCCTCTGTGAGCTAGCTAACTAGCCTATTCTTTAAGCGGTGTGAAGGGCAGTTTGGATCAGCAGAGCGGAGATGGAACACAATAAAAAGAATAAACAAGAGGATAAATAACTAAAAATATTGACAGGGTGTCTACAGGTTTGACCAAGTGAAAATTTAGACATTTTAAGACTTTTTAATACTGTTTTCCAAATAAAATTAAAACCAACTCGCAAGAACATACACGTTAAAATAAAGCACAAAAACTAACTGATTATTAGTTTTTGTGCTTTATTTTAACGTGTATGATCTTGCGAGTTGGCTTTAATTTTATTTGGAATTTTATTTAATTTTATTTGGAATCTACCGATATCCGCCCCCGAATTTCAACACATGGCTGACGGAATTATTCCTCCCTAAATTTAGCTCCGCAAATTTAAGATATTTTGGTTGAAAATTTAAGACAAAATAAGACTTTTCAAGGCCTTATTTGACAAAAATTAAACTTAATACCATTTAAGACTTTTTAAGGACCCGCGGCCACCCTGATTGATATAGGCCAGGGCAATATTTTGAAAGAACAATGGAGAAGTAAAAATTATCTGAAAGCCTCAGTTTAAAGCTCACTGCAGGCTAACTGACCAGAGTCCTCCAGCGAGAAGGGCGTTCATGCTCCGAATGGGGGTGCAGTTCTGCACCATGCTGTCCAGAGCTGTGTCCACGTCCTGCCTGATGAAGGCATTGGACTCCGCTGCTTTGTGGAGGAGGACCTTAGCTGTAGCCTCCACTTCCTGGTCCATCCCTTTCTGCAGGCTGGAGTACAACTCCCTCAAGGACACCACCGCCATGCGGGACACGGCAGAGCGCAGGTGCAGCACCTGCAGGAAAGACAACGTTCCAGCTCGTTTCAGCCACATCCAACACTGCCACCGCCATCGTAATAAGTATAATCCACCACTGCAATGTGTTATGTAGGCGGAAATACCTTAATCACTAATTACAGTTAGCTATGCCATCTGAATTTCAATTAGATGAGAAATGTTTTTATAAAAAAGGAATTTCAAAGTGCTATGCTAACTCTGACTTGACTTTGTCAGCAACATCACCTGTAATATGTACATGCTGATGGTGTCTGCCAATTTTAGAATTCAGACCGATACACAGTCAGCAAATCTAGTGGCTTACCTCTTGAATAAGAACAATGCAGACCTCATGAAGCCTGCTGCCAAGCACATCAGAGTGATGCTGAGCCAATCTACGGATTAACATCAACCCTTCAATTTTCTTCTCCCTGTATAAAGATATTGGACATAGACACACACTGTAACCATCGGCTACTGCAAGAAAAAATGCTACAAGAAAAGGGACAAAGAGGAAAAAACTTCACTAAATACATGCATACTTACCATATATGCAGAACACCATAAATGACTTGCTGTTTAACCTGCCCTAGCCAAATGCTTCAGAATTTTGCAGGTGTGACTTACCAGTCATCAGAGCTAAGCAGACTGAAGCTCTGAGCGAGAGCGAGGTCTGGTTTGGAGAAGGGCCGTAAAGTCTGCTGCGAGTAGGGATCCTTCCGGGGAGTTCCTGGTTTGAGTTCATCTAGAGAGGAATACCAATCAATCAATCAATCAAAATGTATTTATATAGCGCTTTTTACAACAGTTGTTGTCACAAAGCAGCTTTACAAGTGTCCCAATAAGTGTTAACTGCTATAAATGCATGACAGGCACCATAAAACAAAAGACACTCACACTTTACCAGAACCCAAACAAACTGACTAGGACTTTTAGGGCTATCAGCTCAACTTTGGTCAAATCAGCCTGAAGACAGCAAAACATTATTCAACATGGAGAACTAGATTTAAAACATTGTGTTGTGTAATGCAGTGTTAACAGCAAACCAATTCCAACCTCTGCCAATTACTCCTTCAGACATGTCGTCAGCAGGGGACGCCCTGGTGCTTTGCACTTGAGATCCTGAAAAGCACAATACATATTAACACATACTCTATCAAAAATCTCAAATATAACTTCTGGTTTCATAGTGGTTTCTTCATGGTGCAGAAAAACAATGTTAATGGGTGCAGGTATAGCAATGTACAAGAGGATCAGCAGGGGCTTTTTGTTTGTAGTATAGGGCTTTCAAAGCAGTTTTTACTTTTTTAATACTTTTTTCTTTTACTTTTTTTGTTGTTGTTGCTGCAACAAATGGTTTGGATGCCATTTCCAGGAGAGCAAAAGAGTGAGCTCACCTTTGGCAGGCCTGAAGGCACGGAGTGGCTCTCGGCCAGCAGGTTTGGTGAGTGGAGGCAACATTGCTTCTCTGCCACTTGCATTCACCTTAGCCCGCTTCTTAGCCACTCTTTTACGCAAGAGGCGCAGGGAGTTCATCATCTGAAAAATAAAGAGTCTGTCAGCCCAAGAGCAACTGCCCATACCCACTATATCCGTCAAGTACAAGTACATACAACAATACTATACAAGTATTGAATGACCAAAGAAACACAAATTTTGCCCAGTTTAAAGCTGGATCCTCCCTGTATGTTAGGTAAATGACATTTACTGGGTCTATTATTATTAACTACATATCAATGCCTTGATGCCAGAATATATGAAGAGTTTGGTTCCGAAACGCGATAAATGCAGTTAAAAAAAAAAAGAGTTAGAATCAGAATGGTATGTGACCACTCTTGAAAAGCCAATATTCAATTTTTATCAAAACGCCACATCCGCCGTGTAATACTGCCCTGCTTTCTCTCTTTCCTTCCAAAATGCAACAATCGCCAATCCTGATTTCCCGCAGTACGCCACATCTCCACTCATCCAATCACAGTGCACCACCAGATACGGAATGTAAACATCATAGCACGCGACCTGTTGAGCCGCCCGGCATTTCATGTAGCTTACTTTGTTAAAATATGTCTCGTTTTTCACTCTCAAAGTCCGCAAAAATGAACGGTTTTGATGATATAGAGGAGCCTGTTCGTATAGCAGTTATTGGAAAAAGAGATATATTTATTTTATTTTATCAATGCCCAGGTTCTGACCAGTCCCACTGTCGGCGGCAGAATATCAGCGGCAGACTATCCAGCCCCTAACCGAGAATCGTTACATTGCCGCGAAATAGACGGACTGGCTAAAGTGCGCACGTTTAGCTCGCAAAATTATCAAACGTGGAAAAGATTTAGCTCTGTGACTCATGTACAAACACTGTTTGCTGGGGGTTGTTCATAACCAAGCTAGGAGCAGGGTTATTATATTATAATAATATAAATTTATATATTATATGAATTTGTGTTTTTAGGCCCAATGGTCAAACTATTATATTAAGATGTACAATTTACAGTTATTTATTATTGTATTTTGCACATTTTCAGTCAAAAAAAATTTCTAATAATGACAAAGGATATATAAGACATTTTGAAAAAAACATGGCATGGATTTATTGCGTTTTGTGAAAAAATGAATTGTTTTTTTTAAATAAATCTTTAAATATTAAAATCTTGATTTAATTTGTTTGTGTTTTTTTAACCTTAGTATGGTATTTGATAGTTTGAAACAAAAAACTGTGGTTTTCAGCCTACCACTTAAAGAAAACACATTTTTACTCAAATTGATCAAAATGGATTTATAGCGTTTTGGAACCAAACTCTTCATATCTTAACTAGGTTAATTTATTTATTCACAGCCACCATATACCCAAAGTGAGATGGATACTCTCAACCAGACAATGCTCCCTCTCATAGTGCTAGGACTATGTTGATATCCTTAACAACTGAGATAAACGCAAATGTAGCATCAGCAGAAGGAAACATCATCTCATCATATTTGGACACCTAAGCAAAGCATATCGCATGCATGGTCAGATTTAATACTGGGATGCTACAGGGCCTTTATTATGTAAACACAGACGTTAGGTTTGTCAGCTTATATTAGGACCAATGCTGTGTTTATGCATTAAAATCCAGAAAGTACAACACTTGAGTAACATTTGCAGGCAGCAACCAAAGAAATCTATCAGTTATGTTGTATCAGTTGGTGTAATCAGTTGGTGTATTTGTATGTATTTTAAATGTTTTATGCTATGTAAAATTCTACATGTTTTTTCTTTATGAGTTGGGCATATATTGTACTTTTTAGCCTCTATACAGCACTTTGGTTGACTCCGTCATAAAAAATGTGCTTTATAAATAAGCTTACTTACTAGTTAAACTAATGCATCTGAGACTGAGATACTCCAACTATGTACAACATGATATATGTTCCTACTGACCTCCTCCTTGTCCACTGGCTCCTCATCTGGGTCATGTATGAGGGCGAGGTCCAGGTGGAGGTTCCTGCCAGGCTTCTCCTCCTGCAGGGCTTCCACTGGGGAGGTGGGCGGAGAAGGTCTCATCAGTCCTGACGAGGTCCCTCTCGTGCGTGAAGTGAGCACAGGCAGTTTGGAACACCTGCTGGAGCCAACTTCACCTGCATGGGTGAATAAGGCCATTAGCAGAAATTACCTCACCATAACATTTCTCAGTGCCTTAGTACTACGTTGCATGTTTCTTTATCTGAAAGTGCCACTGAAATATGATTCAAGCAAGATGGACCGAGAACGGCAACTTCTCATATGCATCTTGCTACAATTCATGTAATGGCAGCACAATGAAGTAGTACTGAATAACTGAAAGCAGGGCATCCGTGAGCCCAGAAGCAGGAAGACATTTATCAGAGCTTCAGTATATGTGTGACCCAGTTTTACAATTTGATTCAATGTAATTATTTTGGCACAATTCAGAATTATTTTAATTCTGATACTGGTAGATACATTAGCCTAGCTCTGCTAATGGCTAGCACATCTCGCCTCTGCTAGACACTGTTCCATTACTGAGTGAAACCATGTCAGATGAAGATCATCAAATTTGAATTTAAGTATTTTGTACATTTGACAAGTGGTGACTATAAATGATCTACGTATATGCACATTTGTTGGTTAAAATTAAATTCATATAGAATATATGACCACAAAATTAGATCTGCTCATCAATTTACCACTGACGTGGGAACAAGTGCAAGACAAGCTTAGTGCAAGACCAACTTAACTTAAGCGGGCACCCAAATAACCAGCCATGCCTCACTGTGTGTGCCTAGCACGTTCTTAGCAACGTAGCCATGCACTCACCAGTACTGTCCCTCCACGGGCCCGGGTCTCTGCGCCGAGGGCTTGTATCTCGCTGCACTCCCGGAAGAGTGGCCAGAGGGTAGGAGGGCAGTAAGAAATACCCGGGGGGGTTCCCAGGTAGCAAGCGGCTGGATTTGGGCAAACCTGCGTGGGAAAGGGCATCCATGCTCATGAGTTTAGCTCCGCTCACTTGACACCTGAGTGAAGTTTCTGACTAACTGATCTCCTTGTTCCCAAATATCGTATTTAGCAATATTTTAACACAAAACAAATGATGCAACATTATAAATTCTACATTTTGTACAGGTATTTCAATGACATATAAAGTAAAGCCAACATCAATAAGTCACCTCTACCAGCATCACTGGGGTTAGCTGCTTCGAAGATGTCTGGGAGCAAGGGTTGAAGATGTCCTCCGCTCCGGTGAAGTCTCCCCACTCTCTCTCTCCTCCACCCTGGAGAGTGGAGCTGGGGAGGCTCCACTGAACCTGGACATGAAACACAGACAGAACTGTAGAGGACACGTTCAATCTTCAGACCAGCATATGAAATTAAGACCTGCAGATCATACTGCATTTTAAATAATAATAGATTATGATAATGGATATTTTGGCATGTGGGATTGGCATTCTGGGGAGTGGGGTGCTGGCACAATCAACTGACTGCAATAAAACATTCAAGTCTAGTCTTGCTTGTAAGCTCACATTGTCCTTGCCAACAGAAGTAGGTACAAAGCACAAACTCCTTATATCACACAGACTGCTGCTGCATACCACTGCTTAACGCTGGCCAGGTGATACCCAATACTTAAAGAAGCCATGTTACATAGATTACAAAGATTAATAGATATATGCTTTGGCAGCAGTCCAGATGAGGTATCAGAAGCCAGCAAAGCAGCATGACAATGTTTTGTTTATATTGTTTGGGGGTGTACTAAAATAGTGATAAATGACATCTGTAATCCATATACATGTATTATCAGTATTATACTATGCTGGTATAACAATGATTCGAAGCATTATAACCTTAGACCAGGGGTCTCCAACACGTCGCTCGCGAGCTACCAGTAGCTCGCCACCCCTTTCCGAATAGCTCGCCAAAGGGCCAATGAATTACATATAAATTTGTAAACCTAATTGGTCCCATCGAGAAATCTACTTAAATTCATGTCCAATCAAAATTCACAGTTGTCCCTCCCCTTCTAACACTAAATGATTATTCGCCAATTATACAACAGTTAGTTCACAATCCGACTGGTTGAGAAGTGTTCTAACCCTGCAGATATGTGTGATAACAGCACGGTATTCTCGTTCTCTGTATCACTCCGCGGACGCGTTGTCAAGTAACGGCATGTACATATATTCACTATAACACACTCTCTCTCGTTTGCTATTGCTCAATTAGCTGTCAATCAAAAAGTTAGGCTGCCGTCAATATTGAATAAACCAGGGGTCACCCACGTCATGAGTCGCCACGTCATGTTTTTGCTACTATTATTATTACACGCAACTTTCGTTCGCCTCGCCACCCCCACCCCCCCCCCCCCCCCCCAAACCAACTTTTTGTTCGATTGATGCGTTCTAATCTGGTAACCCTCCGCAATAATTTGTATCCAAGAAGTAGCTCCCAGTCTCAAAAAGGTTGGAGACCCCTGCCTTAGACTAAACACAACCGCCTAGCAGATAACGAGTGTCACTGTATGTGGGCTGTCAAGGTGCCCACTCTAAAGTGCTCTACTCTACACCAAACATATCACAGCTAAAGTAAAGAATGGAACATGAAATACATTCAGTTTTTTCTCGATGGAATCGGCATGTGCCTGTTTACAGCCTTGATATTCACCATGTGGGATCAGGGAGGAATTGGGTAAATACTGAAATGATCATATGACTCCTATCTTATCCGTGATCAGTGGAACTGATGGAGTTACAACTCTCCCCATGTTACAACCATACCCGGTCTCCCCTATAGGGCTTTCAAAGCAGTTTTTGCTTTTTTAATACTTTTTTTTTTTTTTACTTTTTTTGTTGTAGTTGCTGCAACAAATGGTTTGGATGCCATTTCCAGGAGAGCAAAAGAGTGAGCTCACCTTTGGCAGGCCTGAAGGCACGGAGTGGCTCTCGGCCAGCAGGTTTGGGGAGTGGAGGCAACATTGTGATGGTGGGCGGAGAAGGCCTCATCAGTCCTGACCTGGTCACTCTCGTGCGTGAAGTGAGCACAGGCAGTTTAGAACACCTGCTGGAGCCAACTTCACCTGCATGGGCGAATAAGGACATTAGCAGAAATTACCTCACCATAACATTTCTCAGTGCCTTAGTACTACGTTGCATGTTTCTTTATCTGAAAGTGCCACTGAAATATGATTCAAGCAAGATGGACCGAGAACGGCAACTTCTCATATGCATCTTGCTACAATTCATGTAATGGCAGCACAATGAAGTAGCTACTGAATAACTGAAAGCAGGGCATCCGTGAGCCCAGAAGCAGGAAGACATTTATCAGAGCTTCAGTATATGTGTGACCCAGTTTTAGTTTAGCTTAGTTATGATTCTTTTAGTTCATTGCATCATGAAATCTTACATTTCAATACAATTTGATTCAATTTAATTTAGTGCTGTTAATTCCAGGTGCCGCGATTAAAAGTCCTCACCAGGATTTTGCTCAAGCTTGCTAGATTTTCTAATTAGCAATTCAGGTAAAATTAGTGGAATCAACACAATCCAGGAAGCCAGAGCAAAATCCTGGTGAGGACTTTTAATCGCGGCACCTGGAATTGACAGCACTAATTTAATTATTTTGGCACAATTCAGAATTATTTTAATTCTGATACTGGTAGATACTGAAGAGCCAAACTACAGTACCTCCTAGCTCTGCTCATGGCTAGCACATCTCGCCTCTGCTAGACACTGCTAGACAGTCCAGATGAGGTATCAGAAACCAGCAAAGCAGCATGACAATGTTTTGTTTAGATTGTTTGGGGGTGTACTAAAATAGTGAAAAATGACATCTGTAATCCATATACATGTATTATCAGTATTATACTATGCTGGTATAACAATGATTCGAAGCATTATCACCTTAGACTAAACACAACCGCCTAGCAGATAAAGAGTGTCACAGTACACCCACACTGTATGTGGGTCGTCAAGGTGCCCACTCTAAAGTGCTCTACTCTACACCAAACATATCACAGGGCTACAGTGCCATGTGAATTCATTACAATGTTGAAGAATATGTGATGTCATATTTTCTGATAAAACTGATGTTTTACTGGTCAGGTCATGTGCAGAAAGCTGATGGTTCTGCACCTCTGCCAGTCCTTACAAACAAATGTAATAAATGTTTTTTTCTACTTCATCATGCATGATTATTTGGTTTGTTGAATACGCATGTAATCTTCAGTGTTACACAGTACCAGTGTGGAGTGGTCCTTCTACAGGGATGTTAACATGGCCGACATTTGAGGGTCCCGCCGTCCTTCTGTGAGGGAAGGGTGCTGGTCCACAGGGATCCGTGTGGATCACTGTCGCTTGGGGGTTGTAGGGCACACCTGAAAATCCCACAGCAGGTAAAGTGAAACCCAGCACGCCTCCCAGTGAGGCTCAAATGCCTTGTAAGTGTTTCCCAATGAACAAGTGATTATAACAAGGGCTATGGTGCCATGTGATGCCATTAGAATGTGGGGAGAATGCTTAAGAATGTGATGTCATGTTAGAAATCTGTTTCTTTTTTAAAAAAAATATTTTTATTTGCTTTTTCCATGGCCACATGGACAATGTTAATACATATATGTAACATGGTGGGATTTATGAAAATTGTGCTGAGTCAAAGAAATCAAAGAAATAACCCATGCTCCATTAATTACATTATCCTGTACACATGAAATAAAGAGCTTGACAGTCATCACTAGAATAAATAAACATGTTATTTTTCTGAACCTTAGAAACCTACTATATAAATGGGTATATTTAACTTTTAATTATTATGAATAAGCCTATGGAAATCCATACTCATAAGAATTAATATACTGTCTTACATAGAAGTATAAAATGATGTACAGTATATGAAAATGTATTTTTCTCACCATGAGTGGTAAAACCTGGTGTGTCTTTGAAGTGGTTCTGTTCCTGTCCAGGCCTTGGCTGGTCAGTTGTCCTGGGGTAAAAACTCATTCTCCACCTGAAAAATAGAAAGAATAGAAAGAGAGAAAGATCTAGAAAAAATAGAAAGATTTGTTAGATTATTTAGGTTTGTAATTCTCAGCAAAATGTCGTGCGACTTGTTTTGAGCTTTTCAGCATCAAAACTGAATCCAAACATTCCACCTTCCCAACCAAACATTCTAAACCAAACGTTCCAAAGTTGAGTATCACGTGATATCACAATTTCCTGTTATTCTAACCAAAACACCAACTCAGCCAGGCTGCTACAATAACCTTTTTTTTTTTTACCTTTATTTACAATAATCGCTTACAAACAAAAACAAGGCACAAGTGGTAATACAAGGAATCAGAGTTAAACAAGTTGAGTAGCATATGTACAAAAAAGTAAATAATAAATAAATAATAACGCTAACGACAGCTAGCGTCGCCACAGCGGGCAGAAATTATCATACAGTTAAGCCCGCCCACTAAGAGGGAAGATATGATTGGTCAATTTTGCTGTCATTTGAAACTGGTTTTGCCCTGATTGGCCTAGGTGCACGCACCACTTCCTCGTTGGTGTCAGGATGGTACCGTATTTCCGGTTGGTATGCGGAAGTGTCGATGTCATGGCCGAGTCTAAATTCACAAGGTGCCTGTTGGAGTTCCCGAAATTTACCGTCAACGATGTGCGTCGTATTGTCAGAGCATCAAGTACAACGACACAGAGTCAACTTGAAAAGGGTTTCAAGTTCTACGTTTCATCCTACCTCTGCAATTTTGAAGGTAAGTGGCCGACGCTAGTTAGCTAGCTAGCCTGAGGTGGCAGTCTAATGAAGTGATGTTGTTTTTAGTAACGAACCAACCTGTCCTAGTACTAGAAATGCCTTTTTAAAACATGTTTGTATTTCTGATGGAAGTATCAGGCAAAAGTAAGGCTAACGAGATAACAGTGAGGGCTCACTGCTACAGATCTATGAAGAAAACAGATACGCCACACCAGCTGAGAGTAGGACTGGTTAAAATGACACGAGTTCTGTTCAGTGTCACGTTCAAAGTTCTGTTGAACAAGTTCAAAAGTGAGTTCAACACAAGTTCAATCTTTTATCCTTGCTCTTACTTCACGTAAGCTGTGATAACCATAGGCATTGGTTTTCAAAGCTTACAATGGTAGCCAAATGCAGAGTAGCTGAGTGGGAATCATTAGCAGTCTATTTTGCCTATAGTAAACAAATGGGAGTTTATTTTACAGTTCGAGCTATTGTTATCTACCTCTATGACTCAAAAGCAGAATATAGTTCACCTCAGCTATTCTTCAAACTGCATTTTCTAAAATCTGTCAATCTGTCTTTCAAATCTTTCATCTTAACTTCTTTATTAACATATGGCTGCAACACTTACACCTATTAACATATTCTGATAACACTCTTCAAGAAGCAGTTGAAGTAAAACCTGCACTGTTCTGTTGTTGGTGGTGGAAACAACAAAATAATATAAATATAAGTAGGCCTGTTTCACTCCTATGTGTAAGCATTTCATCTGGAGTGAAAATGAAGTTTAAATCTAAAATATATTTAGTTTATAGTTGCTCAGTGAACTAGTAGATTGAACCATGCACAACACTGTAGAATAGAAAGACAGTATAGCCAAGTGTTTTAAGAGTGATGCAAAACAGCACAAACGTTACATGAGACAATAGACAAGTGACATTCACCACTACCAACATGATGGGACAGATATTGCGCCTATTGACATTGCTGAAGTCTTCTTTTCAAGATATTAAATATTGCCTCTTGTGTATTTCAGATGACATTACGTGATTCAATGCCAGTTGTGCTCATTAAGAGCAACTGCTCTTGTGTTGCTAGTTGCGGAATCTGCAAACACTTGGTTGCATTGCTTTTCCAGACTGCTCATTATTCTGAATCTGGCATGTCTGTCGATCCCTCCTGTCCTTTCATGCACACAGACAGAACAGAAGTGGCATAAACCACCAACAATGGTTTGTCTTATTTCATTATTTAATGTTAGTTAATGTATCACAGTCACTTTACTAACACCATCTTTTAAATTAATAGGGGGTGAAGCCTGGACCCGTGGATGCCATGGTTGTCCTAAAGCCAAAACCAGGTGCTACTACAGCCAGTGGAGTTAGGTATGTAGTACCAAATTTAATAGGCAGATTACAGTGTGTGGTAAAAAAAAATGAATGCTTTTGATCATCTGATAAGACCCTGTTCTCTTCAAGATTTAATTTAGCCTCGTTGTACTTCAGATGACATGTGATATGTGATTCACAATCAGTTGTGCTGGTGAACAGATTACAATGTGTAAAAATAAATGTTATTCACTCTTCTTTTATTTCAGAAGTACACTTTTCAAGGGCTACAGCGGTGAGCTCCCACACCCGGCCACCCTCAATCATGGACCAGTCTACGCTGGAATCAAAGCAGATTCTCTTCCACTCATCTGCACAATGAACATCTCGCCTGACAAGCCACTTGTGGACTCCATCTTTGGGAAGGTACAAGTTGGCAGTGTACTGTCCTATCAACAACCACCACCTCCATCTGACAGTGTTGTCATACATGAGGATGCACCCCCATTCCCGAGTCTGCCACTAGAATGTTACCATCTAAGCCCACCTGAATATTCATTTGTGCCAACACACCAAGAACAGCTACACCTAAGCTCACTTTCTGTGACCTTGTCACAATCACACCTTATTGAGGAGGCAACAAGATCCCAAAGTGCTACACCTGAGTGGCATTCACTTAGGAGAGAAAGAGTGACTGCCTCACATTTCAGAGAGGTGAGCCACGTTAGAGGTCCAGGTGCTGCAGAAAGCCTGGCAGAAAGGATAATCCGAGGGACACGACAAACAGCACACATGAAGAGAGGACTTGAAATGGAAACAGGGGCCTTAAAGGACTATGCAGTTCTGAAAAACTTGAACTTGACCAAGTGTGGGCTAGTGATTCATCCAGATGCATCTTGGCTGGGTGCATCACCTGATGGACTTGTGTATGACACACTTGAGCGTCCATCATTTGGGCTTGTTGAAATTAAGTGCCCAAATGCACAAAGCTATGTAGACTGCAAATTCCTCAAAGTGGCACAAGGCCTACACAAAATGAAGGAGAGCCATTGTTATTATTGGCAAATCCAGTTCCAGTTATTGATTACTGGTATGCAGTGGTGTGATTTAGTTATCTGTGCCCATGATGATATCTTTATGCAGCGAGTTTACAGAGATAGCAGTGTATTAGAAGAGGTGAAAAGGAGGTGTGACATGTTTTTCTTTAACACTTACATGCCAAAATACCTCTCTATGACCAAGCAATGGAAAATCATAATGAAGACATGAACTCATGAACAATTAAAACAATTTCAATTTATTCTGTCAATTGTATTACTATTGTATTCATTAATTTTTTTTACAAATACAGTAAAAGTTAAGAAATACATAATGTTGTATTGTGTTGTGTCAATTTTACATATAAAAGTGAAAGCATTTTATACAATTAATCATATTGCACTGTACCTTAACATTGCAGCCAATATTTACAGACTAGCATGACCTAAAGCAGGGGTCGGCAACCTTTTTGACTCTGAGCCACAAAAGCAAAATAATTGGAAATTTATTTCAGTGACGATGACATGTCACTCAAGCAAAGCGAAAGTAAATACCGGACATTTGTGAAATTCCACCCGAACATTTTTTAAAGTCTCAAAAATAATATACGTTAATTAAATACTCATTAATTCTATTCAAAAGCTGAGCCGCATCACAGGGATAAAGAGCTGCATGCGGCTCCGGAGCCGCGGGTTGCCGACCCGTGACCTTAAAGGGATCATTTTAAGGTTAGAGAAAAAATAAATAAATAAATCACCATAATTCACATTACATCATCTGTCTAATTCTGGATTGACACGGGTGAATAATGTATTTGCTTATATTTTTCTAATTGTTTAGATGTCGATTGTCAAACTGTAAGTGGATTAAATAAAATTGGATAAATTATATTATATATATTTATGTTTTAAGAATATTTTTAGGCCCTCTGAGAGTATATGTATATATATATATATATATATACATACGGTCTCTGGTCTCAACACAGCTCCCTGTCAAATACTGCCCACTAGTGGGACAGTGATGTAGTACAAGTGACAAACTATAAAAAAAAAAAACATACATTGCATAAAATTATACACATAATCACCATTAATAGGTTAAAAGCAGGAATGCTTAGATGTATAATAATTTATAGCTATAGTAAATTATATATGCTGTTTCAGTGTGTGGATTATAGTTCTACTGTAAATTAAACATAGAAGTTATTTTTGTTGTATAGTCAAAGTCAAATTTATTTATATAGCTTTCACAACACGTCACAAAGCAGCTTTACAATCGTATGGGTCCAGATCCCTAATGAGCAAGCCAAGGCGACAGTGGCAAGGAAAAACTCCCTATGGTGGTGGGGATTAGGAAGAAACCTTGGGAGGACCAAGACTCAAAAGGGAACCCATCCTCCATTGGGTGGCCCGTTAGCACAAGTCCGTGGTGCGCAGGCTGGTTCTACAGATAATGTTTAAAGAGAGGTTTAAGGAAATCTCTCTTATTATTTGAGTGTTTGGAGTTGATTTAAGTGCTTTAGCTAATATTACTGTCATTTAATTACCCTCGCATAAGACCCAAAAACAAACACAAAAAGCAAGAACAAATGTTCAATTTAACCCACAAGCACTTAGTGTTGTGCTGAAGTCCTCCCTGAGGCCGGTCTGCAAAACCACACCCACTCAAAGGGGGCGTCAGTTCTGGCTGGGCTGGCTGGGACTGGAAGGCTCAGGTGGTAGTGCGTTGTGACCTGCTCTCGGGCAGGTAGAGGACCATCTCTAGAGACACCAGCACATTGAATTCAAAGGCGATCTGCTCCATCCTGCTAATGTGGAAGCTCTCCTCCAGCTCCTGCAAAGAGCAGAGACAGTGAGGGGCGGAGTTAGTGAAGGACCTGGAGCGCTCATTCTGATTGGCTGAGCTTCATGGGAACATGTGTTTGGAATTCAGTGAACAGAGCTCCAGAGCATGATTATACTTAGATATTATTGAAGCCATTTAATGAGAAACCTAACAATATCTCGCAGCAAACCGCTTCTTTGTGTATATTAAATTAATTCCGATATTAGCATTGTATACATCATAATAATAATAATACATTTTATTTAAAAGCGCCTTTCACAACACTCAAGGACACTTTACAAGAAATAAATAAAACAAAGACTGACTTTTAGTCATTACTTGGGTAGCACACATATTCTGAATGAGCAATTTTAATCTAGATTAATTTCAAGATTTCAGTGAGTTTAATCTAGATTTTAAAAAATTAATCTATGCCCACCCCTAATACTTATTAATTCTGCTGGTTTACCATTATGTAATTATATCTGGAAATATAAATATAATTTCTATTAACTGGTTTGCCACAACCACCTGAAATGACTTTCTGATCTCTGACCTTAACCAGAGTTCAGCAGGACTTCTTGGCAACACTGTCCATCACGTCAGCCATGGCAGTGCAGGAAATGACCTACCGCCCACTTCCTGGGGTCCAGCACTGATGATGAGTCTGAGCAAGAGCCAATCAAAGCTGGCCTCACAGGGGAGGGGATGAAGATGCGGATGACCAGCAGATAATCACCACGTCACCCCCCCTCCCCTCACACACACACACACACACCGCACGTCGCCACCGCGCACACACACACCGCAACATACCTGTCAAGTTTTGTATTTAAAAATACGGGACATTTCACGTATATGACGTCATCGCCTAATTTGCATAATCGGTTATTTACATATAGCTGCAATCGAGGCTGTAGGAGAGACGAAAACATCTTTGGAGTGGCAAAAAGTGAAGAATAAACACCCCAATTATGTTTTGAACTACAAATGAATAAAAAAATTCAATTTTCTAGTGGTATTTCTAGATACAAACGGGGACATCTCCTGGGCATATTTCTGTGCCTTTAGCCCGCGTTCGTGCTTGGCAGATTGTTCGTGCTGACGGACATCGTTCCTTCCCCCATGAGAGGCACTAAAATCACAGCTACATATCTTACAGAATGAGTAGCTATGCCCCTTCATGCTCCTCTTTAGGAAAGTAAATTCCCTGTCCCATTCGTCAAGGTACTTACACGTACGCTTAGCTTTTTTGGCAGGACTGCCTTCTCTCGTTAAATCCATGTCTGATTTGTTGTTCCAGGTTTGCTCCCACTGTCAACACTAAACCCGCGAGTTTTCAATTTTTTATTTTTTTTAAATAAAAAAAAATATATATATATATGCCACGTATTGCTGTGTGAAAACAATCCTACATTACTTCCAAGGTGGCATACTTGAGATGTTTTGGAATTATAATTGGGGTTCACACACGTAGTGTGGGGAAACCTATTTTTGCAATTTAGGGTTCACACACATCTCAGGACTGTCACACTGTGCAGTTTTGAAACATTTGGCCACTAGGTGGCACTATTTGTGAATCATGCATAACTTTTCCAAATCTTTGCTTAGGAAAATGAAACTTGATTCTTTTGATTCCTTGCAGTCCACCTGACAACTTTGCAATTACAAGTCCTATTAAAAAAGGCGTAGTTTTGTCACATTCATCAATTGTTTGAAAATAGCACTTTTCTAACTAGTCCTAGGAATTTGATCCAATGATGGCAAGAGTGGCATGGGCATAATCTGTAGACACTGTAGGTAAACTATTTTTAAAAATTGTTGGATTTTTTTTTTTTTCAGGTGGGTCCATTTTCCCATTATATCATTGAGGCCATATATGACCTATATTGCTATAATTCATATAAACATGTTGATCAACTCCCAATTTCAAAGCCTTTTATAGACTGAGGTCCTTCAGGTATGCCAAGTTTGGTTCAAATTGGCCTGTCGCTACATTGTCCAAAAACCTAAGAAATCATAAAAACTCATGCTGCAATCCTGTTATGCAGAATACAGACAAATAAAGGGTCTTGTATGAGTCAGATCAATGAGATAAATAACTTTGCAATTAGATCTCATAACAAAAGGTGCACTGCTTGACCAGAAATGAACCTTTTATTTCACTAAAATGTCTTATTTCATTACTGTAATATCAGTATGGTATTACATGGGCTCCATTTACTGGCCAAATACTGGAACTGACTGAATAGTACATACATAAGACCCCATACACACACACACACACTGCTGATCTCAGCATGTGATTTAGTTCTTTGATCTGACTCAATTTCCCAATACACATTTTGATCGTTTTGGGCCTTTAGTGCCTCAATTGAATCTTTTTGTGCACACATTAATTTATTTATGGCCCCATTAAGGCCAGAATGCCTATTTGTGTGTGAACCCGCCAATCGCCGGCTATGTTTCAAATATTATGTTTGTCAATTTCACATTATTTCAACCTTTCACTAATCAAATCTCAAACATATGGTCCTGTAGATGAGGAGACTTCATCACCAGTAAAGAGGGGTCGCGTGGAGACACACGGGCGGCTGACAGAGACTGCAAAAGACGGCACAGTGTGGCATGAAGAACAGATCGGAAGACATGATTCAAAACTGCTCTTAAAACTCATCTGTTCAAACTGGCTTTTTCACTTTAACAAATGTAATTTTATCTCTGTTGCTGTGTTAGAATTTTATATTTGTTGTATGTTTTAATTTTGTTTCAATTTTGTAAGGTGACCTTGAGTGCCATGAAAGGCGCCAAACAAATAAAATTTATTATTATTATTATTATTATGATGGAGTGCATCCAAGCCCAAGTAAATGCAATACCACGAATGGAGAGCCAACTGCGTTTGCCCTACGGAAAGAATCGAGTCGCTTACAGAGTTTCCTCTGTTTCGTTTCTATTGAAATGCTTCGGATCATACAGGGGTGGACTGTCCAGCATGCACGCCAGACACAGCAAGAAAACTGGTTCATGTCCCTCGCTGAGCTAAAGGCGTTCATTGCAATCCTCATCCTGCGAGGTGTTGTGCGCCTTCCAGCGGTGCATGACTCATGGTCTACAACACTGGGAGTGCCCTTAATCACCAAGATTATGTCGCGAAACCGCTTCCAGGACATCATGCAGCACCTTCACTTTGACGACAAGTACACACGCAGTGAACGAGCTGCAACTGACCGGTTTGCTGCAATCTCTAATGTTTGGGGGTCTTTCGCTGCCAATTGCATCACTTGTTACAACCCAGGAAGGCATATCACCATAGATGAGCAACTTTTTCCAACTAAGACCCGTTGCTCTTTTCTTCAGTACATTGCAACAAAACCCGACAAGTTTGGGATAAAGTTCTGGGTGGCATGTGACCTGAAATCCAAGTATGTATGCAACATCATCCCATATCTTGGCAAAGACTCCAGTCGTCCCGTGGGGGAAAGACTATCGGAAAATGTGGTGATGAAGCTTATGGAACCATTTATGGACCAAGGAAGAACTGTTACCACAGACAATTTTTTCACCTCACTGTCACTAGCAAGGCAGTTGCTGGGCCGGAAGACCACCCTCCTTGGCACAGTAAACAAGATTCGTCGTGAGCTTCCAGACTCTGTCAAAAAGAATTTGGGCCGTGAGGAATTTAGTACACAGGTGTTTTCAACCTCTGGTGCCACGCTGACCGTTTACGCGCCCAGACGGAAAAAGACTGTCTGCATCCTCAGTAGCATGCACAGTACGGTGGAGATTGGAGACACCCGAAAAAAAAAGCCAAACACAATCACAGACTACAACAGCCTAAAATGTGGTGTGGATGTCATGGACCAGATGGTGCGAAAGTACAGTGTACGTTCAGGAACACGGCGTTGGCCAGTCGCTGTGTTTTATAACATGATTGACATTTCATGCCTGAATGCACATGTGCTTTTTCAAGCATGCACTGGGGTAAAAGAGAGACGGTCCGAGTTCTTGGTGAAGCTTGCAACAGAACTTGCACAGTCTCATATGGAAGCCAAGGAGGTGTCCAAGGTAGAGTTTCAGCAGCAACAACCCACACCTGACACAGGGAAAAGGGCATTGTGCCAGGTTAAGTGTGGCTGCAAGAGTAACCGTGCCACTAAGCGTTGTGGTTTTTGTAAAAGGTTCACATGTGGCAAATGCAGAAAGGAGATTATGTGGCAGTGCCAGGTGTGTTTAGACAATTTGTAAGTGTGCTGAGTCTATTGGGTTTTCATACCAGTCTGACAACAAGCAATGTAGCTCGCTACTGCACAATGACTGTATGTACATAAACTTCTTAGCAGTTTATATTTCTGTTTCGTTTACATTTCCATTTATGAATACTTATCATAATGTTGCATGCTTATTTTATCCTTGATTACTATTTCGTTGTACAGAGCAACACGTTTCTTTACTGTGCATATACCAATAAAGTTTCTCGTGATGTTTTGCACTGGGCTCCAAAAGTACATTGTGACAAGTGCGTCTCTACTAATGACATGGCAGAGACTGAGGGGATTATTAATATTTCAGGGCGAACCCTTTCGGTATTCCGGCGAGGGCATCCTTAACCGGTGATGCACCGGTATCGGTGACCATCAACTTCTGTTCAAGTGTTCTGGATAGTGCTGCTTCTCGTCAGAAAAGAAATGTTTATCAATCGTACGAACCACCCTAGGCATTTGTTAGTAGAAAATAAGAAATGAATAAGCTGACGTTTAACCAAAAGCTTTAGAATCAACAGATTTTTTTCATGCAACGTAAAACATAATTGTCTGCATGCGTGAAAACGTCATTTAGGCCTACCTAATCTTTTCAAATTCAGTTTGTCATATGCACAGAGGGAACAGGTTTCCTTAGATACAATGAAAAATTTACTTTGCTCCTCGCTAAGAATGCCAAATATGTCATTAACAAATATCTAAGAATATATATACAAGCACATATCTTAATCAAGAAATACACACTAAATAAATAATTCATTTTGAAATGAGCTTTAATTTCCTTATAAACTACAATCAACGATTGAGTACCCATGTGCAGTTAACAGGATTTGACCCTACCTTATTTCTTGACGACACATGCATGGTGGTCTCTGGTTACAGAATTCAGTGGTCACAGATGTCTAACACGGGAAACAAGCATAAGACGAATTCAGAATAAAAGGCCATGACTGTTAATCTAAGACAATTGTTTTCTCTTTCAGGGGACATCGTCCATGCATCCTGGGGATGAGGTACGTGATTGACTAAGTCTTGAATCTGGAGTCTGAAGGTTTCCTCCTGTGATGATTTTGCACTGGGCTCTGAATGTCTGTGGCGAGAAAAGTGCACCTCTACTCTTGACATGGTGGAGTCTGATGGGGGGGGGGGGGGATGTTAAAGAAACTGATTCAATAGCTTTATCACCGTACTTTGTAAATATACAGGCGGGACTAATTTTGTCTTGAATTTTGTTTCAGGTGGTGTGCTCTTGACTCCCATGGCTGAGGCTCTGTGAAGAAATTCTGTAGTGTCATTATCCTGGTCTACAGTCATGGCCAAAAGTTGAGAATTACACAAATATTATATTTTCACATGATCTGCTGCCCTCTGGTTTTTATATGTGTTTGTCAATTGTTTTTATCACATACAAAAATATAATTGCAATCATAGGAGTAACAAGCTTTTATTGACAGAATGAGTTAAGTTAATACTGTGCCATTACACTTATTAGCTATACACAGTGCTTACTTTGAAAATCAAATGATGCCAGAACGCAAACAGCGGCATGAGACAAGGGGTCAGAGGCCAACAATGTCACCGGATCGCAAAACAAAATCACAATGTCACCGGATCACAAAACGCTTAGGCACACAAATGTTAAAATAACAAGCCAATTTGTATATATAAATTACTTTTAAATTATTTACATGTGTTTTATAAGTGTTTAAGTGCAGAAGTGCATACAGATTTCTTCATAACTTATAATTAGTAGGCTTGAAAGTTACTGGATCGAGGCAGACAGTTCCCAGAACACACCCTTCAAAATGAAAGAGTTCCTGGATCCTGTTCCGGCAGGATCCGGCTCAAATTAAGCCCTGGCTATAGAATACAAAAGTAATTTTGTGAGTCGTAGCTTTTTCATTTTTTAAGACTCCTCATTGAAAAGTCACATTACACATACCAAACAACAAAAAGACTATAGATCCTTGTGCATGTGATAAATTACATTCTGCACAGTTACCTCAGGATATGTCAACAGAAAATAACAATCATAGAACAATATATATCTATAGTCACCATGACAACAGTTATCATGATAAGTGTTAGTATTTCAAAGTGCAAAAAGAGCAGAGCTCCTAGGCATGTTAAACCTGATGTGATTCGCTAAAATCTGTGCTCCTTATTTAAAAGGACTTCTGAGTTTAAGGATTTAGCTTTCTGCTAATTCAAAATGTTAAAAACGTTTGACTTTCTTCCTCTCTCTTTCATTTAAAGTGCAGGCACAGTAAGAAATACACAAACATCTCCATCTTCAAGTAGAATCCATGTTGGGCTTTATTTTGGTCTGGAGGTCTGGCTTGCAGCTCTCAGTTGATCGGGAGGTTCTTCACAAACTCTCTTAGGCTCTTGCGGATATTGGAAGGTTGGGAAGCAGCGCAGTCCAGCAGCGCCGGACCCATGTGGGCATGAAGGGCTTGGCATAGGTGGACAGTGGCCCCTCTCACGCTTCTACCCCTCCCGTGGACCGTACCACTGTTGCTGGAGGTCCCCAGGAGGTACCAGAGCAGAGGAAGCACCTTCTGCTCAACCAGTTGTGGCTTGCAGGGGTAGAGTTCCCTAACCAGCTCTATAAAAAGAACATTTAAAAGGAACAAAGATAAATAAATCAACCCTGGACAGCACTGGGTTATTACAGAAGCATTTTTTTAACCTAGAAAGATTTAATTCAACTAAAGTGACAGTATTTGGTAACTCTCTGGAATGATTATTATCAATATTATAAATATTATTAATTAATATAGGAATTATAGTATTTCTGGTAAATCTTTTATCTTTTTTTTATCTCTGGCATCTCTTAGCATATCAGTGGAATGACTTTCTGAAAGAATTGTTTTTTGATAAATGTATTTGAATTTGTAGAATATTTCTGTATACACAACCACAAAAGATTAGACACTGTATATTGAACAAAAGAGCCTAAGCACATCCACTGTAAACTCCATTATTTAACTATCTGCTGTCAGATAATGCAAGATCTCCTGTCAGTCTTACAGAAATATTTTTTTCTTTATATTGGACTGTGCCTTAATATGAAAGGAGATTTCCATTTGATCTGCACCACAAACATCTAGCCAAAGAGCAAGAACATTCTTTTACTGATTTGTGTGAACCTTTTCCCCAACCTAGCAACCTTTCATCAAAAGATACAAAGGTAAAACAGAACACAATCATTGTTGTTGTTGTTTTTCTAAAGCCCAGTGGCATGTGTCCTTCAAGATGTTTTGTAAAGAGAGAAAAGAACCCACCAAGGTTATTGATGAGAGCTTGAATGGCAACTATTGTTGCCATGTAGATGGCGTTATTCTTGGAGTTGAGGTGATTGTCCACTATAGCTGGGACTAAGATGTAGACCACTTGGACCAGGTTGTCTCTGAGCAGTGTGATTATCTTCTGTAAGGCCTCCAAGGCATAGAGGTTAACCTTGCAGTCGTGCTTTGAAAGCATCAAATACCTGTAGCAGAGGAAGAGAGGTATAGAGCAAGCCGCCCATGCATTCATCAGGCACTCACCATATCAGTGCCGTTAAGCCCTGGAGCTGATTTGATTTCAAGCCCTTTCATTTCAACCGACTGATTTTTTCATAAGTCATTCACTTGGATTCTTTGGTTTAATGCAATTTCAAGGATACGCTTGGGTGAAATCTTCACATACATTGTAAAACAAGCTCACACTAACAATGGACACGACTGCCCTCCACTGTAATAGTTAAAACTGATTGTTGTAATATTTTCTACTCTGAAGCATCTAAGCTTTTGACATTTCTTCAGATGTGCCAGCATTTAATGTTCTCCAACGTATGACCCCCCATACAGATCACTTCTGAAAGCTACTGAAAACATTAAAAATCTATTCAGTTCAAATGTGTTACCAGGAACATGTTGCCCACGACCATATATGGGTTGTCCTCGCAGTGGGCCACCAGCTGATCAATGCCCTTGATGGGCTCGCTGAAGTCTTTTGAACCCAGCAGGGCCTTGAGATGCTTGACGTACTCTGTCTTGTCTGCAATGCTGTGGATGTGTGCTCTGCTGCTGTCTTTGCTGAACACACACAAGAGAGAAAACACAAGGATTGGGTTATAGTGTCCAAACAGAAAATGGCTGCAATCAAATTAAACCAACATCAACACCATCAAAAATTGCAAACATCAAAGCAGTTCCAATCAGGATGCACTTTTTTGTTGTTGTTGTTTTGATTAACTGTTTAAATATTCACCTGCTGGCAAACTGAGGAGGAGGTACGCATGACTCCACAGCTGGGATAGAGTTCACGGGTAAGCGGTACGGTAAGGTTCTCAAGATACAAGAGGGGAGCGTTCGCTGAAATCAGCCGTTACCTTTCAGAGGTGCCGCGTCGTCTGGGCTCACGTCCCTCACCGTGTGCCTAAGGCTGCGCTTCATTCGTTGCGTGTTCTGACGCTCCACCTGTGCGGCTGGAGCTTCTTGCTGCTCCAGACGAGGCTGACGCATCTTATATCTTCGCATTCCTAGACACCTTTGTCCTCTCCTGGGAATACACACGTACGAATCACCACAAAACATGGAGTGATGATATTGAAGTCCACATATTGCTTCATACTTTGATTCTATCCCAAAGGTTTCAAGCCGGTTCATTTTGAACCATGCTCTGTCCTTTAACTACTGGGTCTGGGACTACACTGTGCATGCCTTACTGTAAATACACTGTGTGGTGCCACGCACTGCCCTGTACTTTATTATTTGTTTACAATATATGTTAGGGTGCCCGCCAAAAACGAACTTCTGAATTTCACATGTGGTACCCTCTCAGTTTGTTATATGGCATGATAGTAAATCACTGTAATTTTTTCAAAATTTTTATTGAATATTTAAAGGTGGCTCAATGTGTATAAAGTTAACACATTGGTTAATATACGATAGCCGCTAGTGCTGGGCAGTTAATGTTTACTTTATGTCTCATCAACCAATGTCAAATTATTAATGCACTATCATATATAATCACAACTCAAATTGTATTATTTTAAAGTGAATTCACAACTGCTTTAACTAAGTTTATGCTACAGCCAGTCCAAAGAATTATAAAATTCACGCAGTCTGCGATGCTGTGCTGCTACTGCTAGTGCTGAATGTCATCTGCAACACTGCCAGGCTCTGCAAACAATGATTTCCTGGCGACGGGATATCTGGCTCTGTGGCTCAAGACTGCCTGCAGAAGATACTGTTTCTGATCTTCATTTGTTGTAATTGGAAGTGTTGAAGTCCTGCATCAGTTTTACTGCTCGCTCTGCTCAATCATTTACCACGGCCAAACTGTCAACATATTTCTTTGCTTGTAGAAAGTCGTCACATTTCTGCCAAGTGTCAGGATCTGCTTGTGTAAGGAAGTCTGCATTCAACCCAAGAGTGTGAAAGAATGATATTGTTCTGTTTGTGCCAAAGTCTTGGAGTTCCTTTTCAGGAATGACACCAGGTTCAATCTCGATCCGTTTTGGTGGCTTAGTTTCATCAGAGCCGGCTTTCTGAAGGGCAGTAATCATATTTCTTTTGATGTTGCTGTTCACACCATCAAAGAATGCAAGAGCGATTAATTCTTCACTCAGGTACCATAAGTGTCTTCGCCATATAGTATCAACTTTATTCATGTTGAGCCACCAGTAAATATTAACCTACAGCTCTGAAACTTTGCAGTGTTTATAAACAAAGCTGGCACTACAATTTGGGAGGGTACCACAGTCAAAATTGCCAACTTTAATTTTTTACATTGGTTTGGCGGGCACCCTAATATATGTCTACCATCACAGTTTAGATGGTTTTTTTATTGCAGTCTGTTTCACCTAAAAGTTTTGTGAATAAGCTTTGTTTAGTGAGTAAACATGGGGCATAGTGGCTGAATGGCATAAAAAAAAAATCCTCATCATGTATCCAAACATGAATCGCTACCTTGGATTTCAGAGTGAGGACAGTGTTCCTGATGGTTGCCAGGTCTTTGGCAGGGATGCACTTTTCCACCATCTTATCAAAGTCATGGTGGGAGGACAGGAACAGCAGCATACGCCGGCCCAAGCGCCTGAGACAAAGAACAGACCCCAAAACAGGAGAGAACCGTGAGTGAGAGACCCGTAACTCACAGCACACCGACCATTTATCTTACCAGGTCACAATTTTACAAGGCCGTCTGTGTGTAGAAAACATGATAGTGCTTCTATTACTCTACAATTTAGCAGCATTTGCTGACTTCAGAGTATCAGACTAGGAGACTAAAAGAATCAGCAAAAGATTAGTATCTGGGAAACTGAATAAGCTTTGTAGAATTCTCGTTCTGATCCCAGTAATAACCTGGTTTCTTGGGAAGCGTCCTGTGCCAACTTGGAGACTGCAGGGATAATTCTCGCTATGACGTCTTTCGCCCCAGACAATAAGCGGCCAGCGCCAATCTTCTCTACCAAAGTAGCCAAGTGCAGAGCAGTACACTTTCTTACTGCAGCATTCAGATGACTTTTGAGGAAAACAGAAGGAAAAAAATTAGGGCATTCAAAAAAAGAAGGTAATAACTATTAATCCATCCAATCAATGAATACAGTAGGCCTACAACTTTTAGCTTCTATAAAGAAACTTAATACCCATATGTATGATCTAAGTGCACAATCAAATTATCATATTCTATTCGATGGCTTAGTTTGCACCAGTGAGTGTACATCTGTATTTTTTAAACAGAAAATGTTTGCATGTCCTCTGTAAGCTAGCTAACTAGCCTATTCTTTAAGTGGTGTGAAGGGCAGTTTGGATCAGAAGAGAGGAGGTGGAATGCAATAAAAATAATATTTAACAGGATAAATAACTAAAAATATTGATATAGGCCAGGGCAATATTTTGAAATAACAATGGAAAAGTAAAAACAGCAGCCAAAATCAGTGCTTTGTTAGCTTCTTGTGACTGTTGTTGCTATCTGAAAGCCTCAGTTTAAAGCTCACTGCAGGCTAACTGACCAGAGTCCTCCAGCGAGAAGGGCGTTCATGCTCCGAATGGGGGTGCAGTTCTGCACCATGCTGTCCAGAGCTGTGTCCACGTCCTGCCTGATGAAGGCATTGGACTCCGCTGCTTTGTGAAGGAGGACCTTAGCTGTAGCCTCCACTTCCTGGTCCATCCCTTTCTGCAGGCTGGAGTACAACTCCCTCAAGGACACCACCGCCATGCGGGACACGGCAGAGCGCAGGTTCTGCACCTGCAGGAAAGACGACGTTCCAGCTCGTTTCAGTCACATCCAACACTGCCACCGCCATCGTAATAAGTATAATCCTCCACTGCAATGTGTTATGTAGGCGGAAATACCTTAATCACTAATTACAGTTAGATATGCCATCTGAATTTCAATTAGATGAGAAATGTTTTTATAAAAAATGAATTTCAAAGTACTTTGCTAACGCTGACTTGACTTTGTCAGCAACATCACCTGTAATATGTACATGCTGATGGTGTCTGCCAATTTTAGAATTCAGACCGATACACAGTCAGCAAATCTAGTGGCTTACCTCTTGAATAAGAACAATGCAGACATCATGACGCCTGCTGCCAAGCACATCAGAGTGATGCTGAGCCAATCTACGGATTAACATCAACCCTTCAATTTTCTTCTCCCTGTATGAAGATATTGAACATAGACACACACTGTAACCATCGGATACTGAAAGAAAAAAATGCTACAAGAAAATGGACAAAGAGGAAAAAACTTCACTAAATACATGCATACTTACCATATATGCAGAACACCATAAATGACTTGCTGTTTAACCTGCCCTAGCCAAATGCTTCAGAATTTTGCAGGTGTGACTTACCAGTCATCAGAGCTAAGCAGACTGAAGCTCTGAGCGAGAGCGAGGTCTGGATCGGAGAAGGGCCGTAAAGTCTGCTGCTCGTGGGGATCCTTCCTGGGAGGTCCTGGTTTGAGTTCATCTAGAGAGGAATACCAGAACCCAAACAAACTGACTGGGACTTTTAGGGCTACCAGCTCAACTTTGGTCAAATCAGCTTGAAGGCTGACAGCAAAACATTATTCAATGTGGTGAACTAGATTTAAAACATTGTTGTGTAATGCAGTGTTAACAGCAAAGCAATTTACATGCAAGTGCAGTGATCACACATGAAGTGCTGAAGAGCAGGCAACACTCATCAGAACTGTTTGAAAGGGACGGACGTGCTCTGATCAGTCTGGTACCTCGTCTGCGTCGTGGCAGCATGTTTTTAGTAGGGACAGCCGTGGGGGGGCTGGGATGAAGCGGAGGACTCAAACTTTTGACGGGACTTCTGGGGGTGCGTGCGTTTCTGGAGCTTGAGGGCAAATCATCCAGGATGACACCGGTCTTAGTCTGTGCTGGAAGACTACTGTTCAGCTGCAGGTCTGATGGGAAAGAGGTTCACGGGTAAGCGGTAATGTAAGGTTCTCAGGAAACAGGAGGGGAGCATTCGCCGAAGTCAGCCGTTACCTTTCAGAGGTGCCGCGTCGTCTGGGCTCACGTCCCTGACCGTGTGTCTAAGGCTGCGCTTCATTCGCTGCGTGTTCTGATGCTCCACCTGTGCGGCTGGAGCTTCTTGCTGCTCCAGACGAGGGAGACACATCTTGTATCTTGGAATCCTAGACACCTTTGTCCTCTCCTGGGAATACACACGTACAAATCACCACAAAACATGGAGTGATGATATTGAAGTCCACATATTGCTTCATACTTTGATTCTATCCCAAAGGTTTCAAGCCGGTTCATTTTGAACTATGCTCTGTCCTTTAACTACTGGGTCTGGGACTACACTGTGCATGCCTTACTGTAAATACAATGTGTGGTGCCACGCACTGCCCTGTACTTTATTATTTGTTTACAATATATGTCTACCATCACAGTTTAGATGGTTTTTTTTTATTGCAGTCTGTTTCACCTAAAAGTTTTGTGAATAAGCTTTGTTTAGTGAGTAAACATGGGGCATAGTGGCTGAATGGGATAAAAAATCCTCATCATGTATCCAAACATGAATCGCTACCTTGGATTTCAGAGTGTGGACAGTGTCCCTGATGGTTGCCAGGTCTTTGGCAGGGATGTACTTTTCCACCATCTTATCAAAGTCATGGTGGGAGGACAGGAACAGCAGCATACGCCGGCCCAAGCGCCTGAGACAAAGAACAGACCCCAAAACAGGAGAGAACCGTGAGTGAGAGACCCGTAACTCACAGCACACCGACCATTTATTACTATCTGGGAAACTGAATAAGCCTTGTAGAATCCTCGTTCTGATCCCAGTACTAACCTGGTTTCTTGGGAAGAGTCCTGTGCCAACTTGGAGACTGCAGGAATAATTCGCTCTGCACCAATCTTCTCTACCAAAGTAGCCAAGTGCCGAGCAGCACACTTTCTTACTGCAGCATTCAGATGACTTTTGAGGAAAACAGAAGGAAAGAAATTAGGGCATTCAAAAAAAAGAAGGTAATAACTATTAATCCATCCAATCAATGTATACAGTACAACTTTTAGCTTCTAAAAAGAAACTTAATACCCTTATGTATGATCTAAGTGCACAACCAAATGATCATATTCTATTTGATGGCTTAGTTTGCACCAGTTATTGTACATCTGTAATTTTTAAACAGAAAATGTTTGCATGTCCTCTGTGAGCTAGCTAACTAGCCTATTCTTTAAGTGGTGTGAAGGGCAGTTTGGATCAGCAGAGCGGAGATGGAACACAATAAAAAGAATATACAAGAGGATAAATAACTACAAATATTGACAGGGTGTCTACAGGTTTGACCAAGTGAAAATTTAGACATTTTAAGACTTTTTAATACTGTTTTCCAAATAAAATTAAAACCAACTCGCAAGAACATACACGTTAAAATAAAGCACAAAAACTAACTGATTATTAGTTTTTGTGCTTTATTTTAACGTGTATGATCTTGCGAGTTGGCTTTAATTTTATTTGGAATTTTATTTAATTTTATTTGGAATCTACCGATATCCGCCCCCGAATTTCAACACATGGCTGACGGAATTATTCCTCCCTAAATTTAGCTCCGCAATTTTAAGATATTTTGGTTGAAAATTTAAGACAAAATAAGACTTTTCAAGGCCTTATTTGACAAAAATTAAACTTAATACCATTTAAGACTTTTTAAGGACCCGCGGCCACCCTGATTGATATAGGCCAGGGCAATATTTTGAAAGAACAATGGAGAAGTAAAAATTATCTGAAAGCCTCAGTTTAAAGCTCACTGCAGGCTAACTGACCAGAGTCCTCCAGCGAGAAGGGCGTTCATGCTCCGAATGGGGGTGCAGTTCTGCACCATGCTGTCCAGAGCTGTGTCCACGTCCTGCCTGATGAAGGCATTGGACTCCGCTGCTTTGTGGAGGAGGACCTTAGCTGTAGCCTCCACTTCCTGGTCCATCCCTTTCTGCAGGCTGGAGTACAACTCCCTCAAGGACACCACCGCCATGCGGGACACGGCAGAGCGCAGGTGCAGCACCTGCAGGAAAGACGACGTTCCAGCTCGTTTCAGCCACATCCAACACTGCCACCGCCATCGTAATAAGTATAATCCACCACTGCAATGTGTTATGTAGGCGGAAATACCTTAATCACTAATTACAGTTAGCTATGCCATCTGAATTTCAATTAGATGAGAAATGTTTTTATAAAAAAGGAATTTCAAAGTGCTATGCTAACTCTGACTTGACTTTGTCAGCAACATCACCTGTAATATGTACATGCTCATGGTGTCTGCCAATTTTAGAATTCAGACCGATACACAGTCAGCAAATCTAGTGGCTTACCTCTTGAATAAGAACAATGCAGACATCATGACGCCTGCTGCCAAGCACATCAGAGTGATGCTGAGCCAATCTACGGATTAACATCAACCCTTCAATTTTCTTCTCCCTGTATAAAGATATTGGACATAGACACACACTGTAACCATCGGCTACTGCAAGAAAAAATGCTACAAGAAAAGGGACAAAGAGGAAAAAACTTCACTAAATACATGCATACTTACCATATATGCAGAACACCATAAATGACTTGCTGTTTAACCTGCCCTAGCCAAATGCTTCAGAATTTTGCAGGTGTGACTTACCAGTCATCAGAACTAAGCAGACTGAAGCTCTGAGCGAGAGCGAGGTCTGGTTTGGAGAAGGGCCGTAAAGTCTGCTGCGAGTAGGGATCCTTCCGGGGAGTTCCTGGTTTGAGTTCATCTAGAGAGGAATACCAATCAATCAATCAATCAAAATGTATTTATATAGCGCTTTTTACAACAGTTGTTGCCCCATGCAGCTTTACAAGTGTCCCAATAAGTGTTAACTGCTATAAATGCATGACAGGCACTCAACTACCAGACACCATAAAACAAAAGACACTCACACTCACACTTTACCAGAAGTACCCAAACAAACTGACTAGGACTTTTAGGGCTATCAGCTCAACTTTGGTTCAAATCAGCCTGAAGACAGCAAAACATTATTCAACATGGAGAACTAGATTTAAAACATTGTGTTGTGTAATGCAGTGTTAACAGCAAACCAATTCCAACCTCTGCCAATTACTCCTTCAGACATGTCGTCAGCAGGGGACGCCCTGGTGCTTTGCACTTGAGATCCTGAAAAGCACAATACATATTAACACATACTCTATCAAAAATCTCAAATATAACTTCTGGTTTCATAGTGGTTTCTTCATGGTGCAGAAAAACAATGTTAATGGGTGCAGGTATAGCAATGTACAAGAGGATCAGCAGGGGCTTTTTGTTTGTAGTATAGGGCTTTCAAAGCAGTTTTTACTTTTTTAATACTTTTTTCTTTTACTTTTTTTGTTGTTGTTGCTGCAACAAATGGTTTGGATGCCATTTCCAGGAGAGCAAAAGAGTGAGCTCACCTTTGGCAGGCCTGAAGGCACGGAGTGGCTCTCGGCCAGCAGGTTTGGTGAGTGGAGGCAACATTGCTTCTCTGCCACTCGCATTCACCTTAGCCCGCTTCTTAGCCACTCTTTTACGCAAGAGGCGCAGGGAGTTCATCATCTGAAAAATAAAGAGTCTTTCAGCCCAAGTGCAACTGCCCATACCCACTATATCCGTCAAGTACAAGTACATACAACAATACTATCCAGCCCCTAACCGAGAATCGTTACATCGCCGCGAAATGCACTGGCTAAAGTGCGCACATTTAGCTCGCAAAATTATCAAACGTGGAAAAGATTTAGCTCTGTGACTCATGTACAAACACTGTTTGCTGGGGGTTGTTCATAACCAAGCTAGGAGCGGGGTTATTATAATAATATTAATTTATATATTATATGAATTTGTGTTTTTAGGCCCAATGGTCAAACTATTATATTAAGATGTATAATTTACAGTTATTTATTATTGTATTTTGCACATTTTCAGTCAAAAAAAATTTCTATTAATGACAAAGGATATATAAGACATTTTGAAAAAAACATGGCATGGATTTATTGCGTTTTGTGAAAAAATGAATTGTTTTTTAAAAATAAATCTTTAAATATTAAAATCTTGATTTAATTCGTTTGAGTTTTTTTAACCTTAGTATGGTATTTGATAGTTTGAAACAAAAAACTGTGGTTTTCAGCCTACCACTTAAAGAAAACACATTTTTACTCAAATTGATCAAAATGGATATAGCATTTTGGAACCAAACTCTTCATATCTTAACTAGGTTCATTTATTTATTCACAGCCACCATATACCCAAAGGGAGATGGATACTCTCAACCAGACAATGCTCCCTCTCATAGTGCTAGGACTATGTTGATATCCTTAACAACTGAGATAAACGCAAATGTAGCATCAGCAGAAGGAAACATCATCTCATCATATTTGGACACCTAAGCAAAGCATATCGCATGCATGGTCAGATTTAATACTGGGATGCTACAGGGCCTTTATTATGTAGACGTTAGGTTTGTCAGCTTATATTAGGACCAATGCTGTGTTTATGCATTAAAATCCAGAAAGTACAACACTTGAGTAACATTTGCAGGCAGCAACCAAAGAAATCTATCAGTTATGTTGTATCAGTTGGTGTAATCAGTTGGTGTATTTGTATGTATTTTAAATGTTTTATGCTATGTAAAATTCTACATGTTTTTTTTATGAGTTGGGCATATATTGTACTTTTTAGCCTCTATACAGCACTTTGGTTGACTCCGTCATAAAAAATGTGCTTTATAAATAAACTTACTTACTTACTAGTTAAACTAATGCATCTGAGACTGAGATACTCCAACTATGTACAACATGATATATGTTCCTACTGACCTCCTCCTTGTCCACTGGCTCCTCATCTGGGTCATGTATGAGGGCGAGGTCCAGGTGGAGGTTCCTGCCAGGCTTCTCCTCCTGCAGGGCTTCCACTGGGGAGGTGGGCGGAGAAGGTCTCATCAGTCCTGACGAGGTCCCTCTCGTGCGTGAAGTGAGCACAGGCAGTTTAGAACACCTGCTGGAGCCAACTTCACCTGCATGGGTGAATAAGGACATTAGCAGAAATTACCTCACCATAACATTTCTCAGTGCCTTAGTACTACGTTGCATATGTTTCTTTATCTGAAAGTACCACTGAAATATGATTCAAGCAAGATGGACCGAGAACGGCAACTTCTCATATGCATCTTGCTACAATTCATGTAATGGCAGCACAATGAAGTAGTACTGAATAACTGAAAGCAGGGCATCCGTGAGCCCAGAAGCAGGAAGACATTTATCAGAGCTTCAGTATATGTGTGACCCAGTTTTAGTTTAGCTTAGTTGTGATTCTTTTAGTTTATTGCATCATGAAATCTTACATTTCAATACAATTTGATTCAATTTAATTATTTTGGCACAATTCAGAATTATTTTAATTCTGATACTGGTAGATACATTAGCCTAGCTCTGCTAATGGCTAGCACATCTCGCCTCTGCTAGACACTGTTCCATTACTGAGTGAAACCATGTCAGATGAAGATCATCAAATTTGAATTTAAGTATTTTGTACATTTGACAAGTGGTGACTATAAATGATCTACGTATATGCACATTTGTTGGTTAAAATTAAATTCATATAGAATATATGACCACAAAATTAGATCTGCTCATCAATTTACCACTGACATGGGAACAAGTGCAAGACAAGCTTAGTGCAAGACCAACTTAACTTAAGCGGGCACCCAAATAACCAGCCATGCCTCACTGTGTGTGCCTAGCACGTTCTTAGCAACGTAGCCATGCACTCACCAGTACTGTCCCTCCACGGGCCCGGGTCTCTGCGCCGAGGGCTTGTATCTCGCTGCACTCCCGGAAGAGTGGCCAGAGGGTAGGAGGGCAGTAGGAAATACCCGGGGGGGTTCCCAGGTAGCAAGCGGCTGGATTTGGGCAAACCTGCGTGGGAAAGGGCATCCATGCTCATGAGTTTAGCTCCGCTCACTTGACACCTGAGTGAAGTTTCTGACTAACTGATCTCCTTGTTCCCAAATATCGTATTTAGCAATATTTTAACACAAAACAAATGATGCAACATTATAAATTCTACATTTTGTACAGGTATTTCAATGACATATAAAGTAAAGCCAACATCAATAAGTCACCTCTACCAGCATCACTGGGGTTAGCTGCTTCGAAGATGTCTGGGAGCAAGGGTTGAAGATGTCTGCTGCTCCCGTGAAGTCTCCCCACTCTCTCTCTCCTCCACCCTGGAGAGTGGAGCTGGGGAGGCTCCACTGAACCTGGACATGAAACACAGACAGAACTGTAGAGGACACGTTCAATCTTCAGACCAGCATATGAAATTAAGACCTGCAGATCATACTGCATTTTAAATAATAATAGATTATGATAATGGATATTTTGGCATGTGGGATTGGCATTCTGGGGAGTAGGGTGCTGGCACAATCAACTGACTGCAATAAAACATTCAAGTCTAGTCTTGCTTGTAAGCTCACATTGTCCTTGCCAACAGAAGTAGGTACAAAGCACAAACTCCTTATATCACACAGACTGCTGCTGCATACCACTGCTTAACGCTGGCCAGGTGATACCCAATACTTAAAGAAGCCATGTTACATAGATTACAAAGATTAATAGATATATGCTTTGGCAGCAGTCCAGATGAGGTATCAGAAGCCAGCAAAGCAGCATGACAATGTTTTGTTTATATTGTTTGGGGGTGTACTAAAATAGTGATAAATGACATCTGTAATCCATATACATGTATTATCAGTATTATACTATGCTGGTATAACAATGATTCGAAGCATTATAACCTTAGACCAGGGGTCTCCAACACGTCGCTCGCGAGCTACCAGTAGCTCGCCACCCCTTTCCGAATAGCTCGCCAAAGGGCCAATGAATTACATATAAATTTGTAAACCTAATTGGTCCCATCGAGAAATCTACTTAAATTCATGTCCAATCAAAATTCACAGTTGTCCCTCCCCTTCTAACACTAAATGATTATTCGCCAATTATACAACAGTTAGTTCACAATCCGACTGGTTGAGAAGTGTTCTAACCCTGCAGATATGTGTGATAACAGCACGGTATTCTCGTTCTCTGTATCACTCCGCGAACGCGTTGTCAAGTAACGGCATGTACATATATTCACTATAACACACTCTCTCTCGTTTGCTATTGCTCAATTAGCTGTCAATCAAAAAGTTAGGCTGCCGTCAATATTGAATAAACCAGGGGTCACCCACGTCATGAGTCGCCACGTCATGTTTTTGCTACTATTATTATTACACGCAACTTTCGTTCGCCTCGCCACCCCCCCCCCCCCCCCCCCCCAACCAACTTTTCGTTCGATTGATGCGTTCTAATCTGGTAACCCTCCGCAATAATTTGTATCCAAGAAGTAGCTCCCAGTCTCAAAAAGGTTGGAGACCCCTGCCTTAGACTAAACACAACCGCCTAGCAGATAACGAGTGTCACTGTATGTGGGCTGTCAAGGTGCCCACTCTAAAGTGCTCTACTCTACACCAAACATATCACAGCTAAAGTAAAGAATGGAACATGAAATACATTCAGTTTTTTCTCGATGGAATCGGCATGTGCCTGTTTACAGCCTTGATATTCACCATGTGGGATCAGGGAGGAATTGGGTAAATACTGAAATGATCATATGACTCCTATCTTATCCGTGATCAGTGGAACTGATGGTGTTACAACTCTCCCCATGTTACAACCATACCCGGTCTCCCCTATAGGGCTTTCAAAGCAGTTTTTGCTTTTTTAATACTTTTTTTTTTTTTTTACTTTTTTTGTTGTAGTTGCTGCAACAAATGGTTTGGATGCCATTTCCAGGAGAGCAAAAGAGTGAGCTCACCTTTGGCAGGCCTGAAGGCACGGAGTGGCTCTCGGCCAGCAGGTTTGGGGAGTGGAGGCAACATTGTGATGGTGGGCGGAGAAGGCCTCATCAGTCCTGACCTGGTCACTCTCGTGCGTGAAGTGAGCACAGGCAGTTTAGAACACCTGCTGGAGCCAACTTCACCTGCATGGGTGAATAAGGACATTAGCAGAAATTACCTCACCATAACATTTCTCAGTGCCTTAGTACTACGTTGCATATGTTTCTTTATCTGAAAGTGCCACTGAAATATGATTCAAGCAAGATGGACCGAGAACGGCAACTTCTCATATGCATCTTGCTACAATTCATGTAATGGCAGCACAATGAAGTAGTACTGAATAACTGAAAGCAGGGCATCCGTGAGCCCAGAAGCAGGAAGACATTTATCAGAGCTTCAGTATATGTGTGACCCAGTTTTAGTTTAGCTTAGTTATGATTCTTTTAGTTCATTGCATCATGAAATCTTACATTTCAATACAATTTGATTCAATTTAATTTAGTGCTGTTAATTCCAGGTGCCGCGATTAAAAGTCCTCACCAGGATTTTGCTCAAGCTTGCTAGATTTTCTAATTAGCAATTCAGGTAAAATTAGTGGAATCAACACAATCCAGGAAGCCAGAGCAAAATCCTGGTGAGGACTTTTAATCGCGGCACCTGGAATTGACAGCACTAATTTAATTATTTTGGCACAATTCAGAATTATTTTAATTCTGATACTGGTAGATACTGAAGAGCCAAACTACAGTACCTCCTAGCTCTGCTCATGGCTAGCACATCTCGCCTCTGCTTGACACTGCTAGACAGTCCAGATGAGGTATCAGAAACCAGCAAAGCAGCATGACAATGTTTTGTTTAGATTGTTTGGGGGTGTACTAAAATAGTGAAAAATGACATCTGTAATCCATATACATGTATTATCAGTATTATATTATGCTGGTATAACAATGATTCGAAGCATTATCACCTTAGACTAAACACAACCGCCTAGCAGATAAAGAGTGTCACAGTACACCCACACTGTATGTGGGTCGTCAAGGTGCCCACTCTAAAGTGCTCTACTCTACACCAAACATATCACAGGGCTACAGTGCCATGTGAATTCATTACAATGTTGAAGAATATGTGATGTCATATTTTCTGATAAAACTGATGTTTTACTGGTCAGGTCATGTGCAGAAAGCTGATGGTTCTGCACCTCTGCCAGTCCTTACAAACAAATGTAATAAATGTTTTTTTCTACTTCATCATGCATGATTATTTGGTTTGTTGAATACGCATGTAATCTTCAGTGTTACACAGTACCAGTGTGGAGTGGTCCTTCTACAGGGATGTTAACATGGCCGACATCTGAGGGTCCCGCCGTCCTTCTGTGAGGGAAGGGTGCTGGTCCACAGGGATCCGTGTGGATCACTGTCGCTTGGGGGTTGTAGGGCACACCTGAAAATCCCACAGCAGGTAAAGTGAAACCCAGCACGCCTCCCAGTGAGGCTCAAATGCCTTGTAAGTGTTTCCCAATGAACAAGTGATTATAACAAGGGCTATGGTGCCATGTGATGCCATTAGAATGTGGGGAGAATGCTTAAGAATGTGATGTCATGTTAGAAATCTGTTTCTTTTTTAAAAAAAAATATTTTTATTTGCTTTTTCCATGGCCACATGGACAATGTTAATACATATATGTAACATGGTGGGATTTATGAAAATTGTGCTGAGTCAAAGAAATCAAAGAAATAACCCATGCTCCATTAATTACATTATCCTGTACACATGAAATAAAGAGCTTGACAGTCATCACTAGAATAAATAAACATGTTATTTTTCTGAACCTTAGAAACCTACTATATAAATGGGTATATTTAACTTTTAATTATTATGAATAAGCCTATGGAAATCCATACTCATAAGAATTAATATACTGTCTTACATAGAAGTATAAAATGATGTACAGTATATGAAAATGTATTTTTCTCACCATGAGTGGTAAAACCTGGTGTGTCTTTGAAGTGGTTCTGTTCCTGTCCAGGCCTTGGCTGGTCAGTTGTCCTGGGGTAAAAACTCATTCTCCACCTGAAAAATAGAAAGAATAGAAAGAGAGAAAGATCTAGAAAAAATAGAAAGATTTGTTAGATTATTTAGGTTTGTAATTCTCAGCAAAATGTCGTGCGACTTGTTTTGAGCTTTTCAGCATCAAAACTGAATCCAAACATTCCACCTTCCCAACCAAACATTCTAAACCAAACGTTCCAAAGTTGAGTATCACGTGATATCACAATTTCCTGTTATTCTAACCAAAACACCAACTCAGCCAGGCTGCTACAATAACCTTTTTGTTTTTTTACCTTTATTTACAATAATCGCTTACAAACAAAAACAAGGCACAAGTGGTAATACAAGGAATCAGAGTTAAACAAGTTGAGTAGCATATGTACAAAAAAGTAAATAATAAATAAATAATAACGCTAACGACAGCTAGCGTCGCCACAGCGGGCAGAAATTATCATACAGTTAAGCCCGCCCACTAAGAGGGAAGATATGATTGGTCAATTTTGCTGTCATTTGAAACTGGTTTTGAAACTGGATTGGCCTAGGTGCACGCACCACTTCCTCGTTGGTGTCAGGATGCTACCGTATTTCCGGTTGGTATGCGGAAGTGTCGATGTCATGGCCGAGTCTAAATTCACAAGGTGCCTGTTGGAGTTCCCGAAATTTACCGTCAACGATGTGCGTCGTATTGTCAGAGCATCAAGTACAACGACACAGAGTCAACTTGAAAAGGGTTTCAAGTTCTACGTTTCATCCTACCTCTGCAATTTTGAAGGTAAGTGGCCGACGCTAGTTAGCTAGCTAGCCTGAGGTGGCAGTCTAATGAAGTGATGTTGTTTTTAGTAACGAACCAACCTGTCCTAGTACTAGAAATGCCTTTTTAAAACATGTTTGTATTTCTGATGGAAGTATCAGGCAAAAGTAAGGCTAACGAGATAACAGTGAGGGCTCACTGCTACAGATCTATGAAGAAAACAGATACGCCACACCAGCTGAGAGTAGGACTGGTTAAAATGACACGAGTTCTGTTCAGTGTCACGTTCAAAGTTCTGTTGAACAAGTTCAAAAGTGAGTTCAACACAAGTTCAATCTTTTATCCTTGCTCTTACTTCACGTAAGCTGTGATAACCATAGGCATTGGTTTTCAAAGCTTACAATGGTAGCCAAATGCAGAGTAGCTGAGTGGGAATCATTAGCAGTCTATTTTGCCTATAGTAAACAAATGGGAGTTTATTTTACAGTTCGAGCTATTGTTATCTACCTCTATGACTCAAAAGCAGAATATAGTCCACCTCAGCTATTCTTCAAACTGCATTTTCTAAAATCTGTCAATCTGTCTTTCAAATCTTTCATCTTAACTTCTTTATTAACATATGGCTGCAACACTTACACCTATTAACATATTCTGATAACACTCTTCAAGAAGCAGTTGAAGTAAAACCTGCACTGTTCTGTTGTTGGTGGTGGAAACAACAAAATAATATAAATATAAGTAGGCCTGTTTCACTCCTATGTGTAAGCATTTCATCTGGAGTGAAAATGAAGTTTAAATCTAAAATATATTTAGTTTATAGTTGCTCAGTGAACTAGTAAATTGAACCATGCACAACACTGTAGAATAGAAAGACAGTATAGCCAAGTGTTTTAAGAGTGATGCAAAACAGCACAAATGTTACATGAGACAATAGACAAGTGACATTCACCACTACCAACATGATGGGACAGATATTGCGCCTATTGACATTGCTGAAGTCTTCTTTTCAAGATATTAAATTTTGCCTCTTGTGTATTTCAGATGACATTACGTGATTCAATGCCAGTTGTGCTCATTAAGAGCAACTGCTCTTGTGTTGCTAGTTGCGGAATCTGCAAACACTTGGTTGCATTGCTTTTCCAGACTGCTCATTATTCTGAATCTGGCATGTCTGTCGATCCCTCCTGTCCTTTCATGCACACAGACAGAACAGAAGTGGCATAAACCACCAACAATGGTTTGTCTTATTTCATTATTTAATGTTAGTTAATGTATCACAGTCACTTTACTAACACCATCTTTTAAATTAATAGGGGGTGAAGCCTGGACCCGTGGATGCCATGGTTGTCCTAAAGCCAAAACCAGGTGCTACTACAGCCAGTGGATTTAGGTATGTAGTACCAAATTTAATAGGCAGATTACAGTGTGTGGTAAAAAAAATGAATGCTTTTGATCATCTGATAAGACCCTGTTCTCTTCAAGATTTAATTTAGCCTCGTTGTACTTCAGATGACATGTGATATGTGATTCACAATCAGTTGTGCTGGTGAACAGATTACAATGTGTAAAAATAAATGTTATTCACTCTTCTTTTATTTCAGAAGTACACTTTTCAAGGGCTACAGCGGTGAGCTCCCACACCCGGCCACCCTCAATCCTGGACCAGTCTACGCTGGAATGAAAGCAGATTCTCTTCCACTCATCTGCACAATGAACATCTCGCCTGACAAGCCACTTGTGGACTCCATCTTTGGGAAGGTACAAGTTGGCAGTGTACTGTCCTATCAACAACCACCACCTCCATCTGACAGTGTTGTCATACATGAGGATGCACCCCCATTCCCGAGTCTGCCACTAGAATGTTACCATCTAAGCCCACCTGAATATTCATTTGTGCCAACACACCAAGAACAGCTACACCTAAGCTCACTTTCTGTGACCTTGTCACAGTCACACCTTATTGAGGAGGCAACAAGATCCCAAAGTGCTACACCTGAGTGTCATTCACTTAGGAGAGAAAGAGTGACTGCCTCACATTTCAGAGAGGTGAGCCACGTTAGAGGTCCAGGTGCTGCAGAAAGCCTGGCAGAAAGGATAATCCGAGGGACACGACAAACAGCACACATGAAGAGAGGACTTGAAATGGAAACGGGCCTTAAAGGACTATGCAGTTCTGAAAAACTTGAACTTGACCAAGTGTGGGCTAGTGATTCATCCAGATGCATCTTGGCTGGGTGCATCACCTGATGGACTTGTATATGACACACTTGAGCGTCCATCATTTGGGCTTGTTGAAATCAAGTGCCCAAATGCACAAAGCTATGTAGACTGCAAATTCCTCAAAGTGGCACAAGGCCTACACAAAATGAAGGAGAGCCATTGTTATTATTGGCAAATCCAGTTCCAGTTATTGATTACTGGTATGCAGTGGTGTGATTTAGTTATCTGTGCCCATGATGATATCTTTATGCAGCGAGTTTACAGAGATAGCAGTGTATTAGAAGAGGTGAAAAGGAGGTGTGACATGTTTTTCTTTAACACTTACATGCCAAAATACCTCTCTATGACCAAGCAATAGAAAATCATAATGAATACATGAACTCATGAACAATTAAAACAATTTCAATTTATTCTGTCAATTGTATTACTATTGTATTCATTAATTTTTTTTACAAATACAGTAAAAGTTAAGAAATACATAATGTTGTATTGTGTTGTGTCAATTTTACATATAAAAGTGAAAGCATTTTATACAATTAATCATATTGCACTGTACCTTAACATTGCAGCCAATATTTACAGACTAGCATGACCTAAAGCAGGGGTCGGCAACCTTTTTGACTCTGAGCCACAAAAGCAAAATAATTGGAAATTTATTTCAGTGACGATGACATGTCACTCAAGCAAAGCGAAAGTAAATACCGGACATTTGTGAAATTCCACCCGAACATTTTTTAAAGTCTCAAAAATAATATACGTTAATTAAATACTCATTAATTCTATTCAAAAGCTGAGCCGCATCAGAGGGATAAAGAGCTGCATGCGGCTCCGGAGCCGCGGGTTGCCGACCCGTGACCTTAAAGGGATCATTTTAAGGTTAGAGAAAAAATAAATAAATAAATCACCATAATTCACATTACATCATCTGTCTAATTCTGGATTGACACGGGTGAATAATGTATTTGCTTATATTTTTCTAATTGTTTAGATGTCGATTGTCAAACTGTAAGTGGATTAAATAAAATTGGATAAATTATATTATATATATTTATGTTTTAAGAATATTTTTAGGCCCTCTGAGAGTATATGTATATATATATATATATATATACATACGGTCTCTGGTCTCAACACAGCTCCCTGTCAAATACTGCCCACTAGTGGGACAGTGATGTAGTACAAGTGACAAACTATTAAAAAAAAAAACATACATTGCATAAAATTATACACATAATCACCATTAATAGGTTAAAAGCAGGAATGCTTAGATGTATAATAATTTATAGCTATAGTAAATTATATATGCTGTTTCAGTGTGTGGATTATAGTTCTACTGTAAATTAAACATAGAAGTTATTTTTGTTGTATAGTCAAAGTCAAATTTATTTATATAGCTTTCACAACACGTCACAAAGCAGCTTTACAATCGTATGGGTCCAGATCCCTAATGAGCAAGCCAAGGCGACAGTGGCAAGGAAAAACTCCCTATGGTGGTGGGGATTAGGAAGAAACCTTGGGAGGACCAAGACTCAAAAGGGAACCCATCCTCCATTGGGTGGCCCGTTAGCACAAGTCCGTGGTGCGCAGGCTGGTTCTACAGATAATGTTTAAAGAGAGGTTTAAGGAAATCTCTCTTATTATTTGAGTGTTTGGAGTTGATTTAAGTGCTTTAGCTAATATTACTGTCATTTAATTACCCTCGCATAAGACCCAAAAACAAACACAAAAAGCAAGAACAAATGTTCAATTTAACCCACAAGCACTTAGTGTTGTGCTGAAGTCCTCCCTGAGGCCGGTCTGCAAAACCACACCCACTCAAAGGGGGCGTCAGTTCTGGCTGGGCTGGCTGGGACTGGAAGGCTCAGGTGGTAGTGCGTTGTGACCTGCTCTCGGGCAGGTAGAGGACCATCTCTAGAGACACCAGCACATTGAATTCAAAGGCGATCTGCTCCATCCTGCTAATGTGGAAGCTCTCCTCCAGCTCCTGCAAAGAGCAGAGACAGTGAGGGGCGGAGTTAGTGAAGGACCTGGAGCGCTCATTCTGATTGGCTGAGCTTCATGGGAACATGTGTTTGGAATTCAGTGAACAGAGCTCCAGAGCATGATTATACTTAGATATTATTGAAGCCATTTAATGAGAAACCTAACAATATCTCGCAGCAAACCGCTTCTTTGTGTATATTAAAATAATTCCGATATTAGCATTGTATACATCATAATAATAATAATACATTTTATTTAAAAGCGCCTTTCACAACACTCAATAGACAATAAAGTAAATCACAGGGAATAGGCTATTTTGAACAGGTGAGTTTTGAGTCTAGATTTAAAAAGAGGAAGAGAATCAATTTTTATGGATGTCAGGTGGGAGGGAGTTCCAGGGTTTGGGAGCAGAGCGACTGAAAGCTGCTTCCCATGGTACTCATACGAGCAGGAGGCACAGAGAGATGAGTGGAAGAGGAGGATCTGAGCGAGAGGGAGGAAGATGCAATATTGAGAAGATTTGACAGATATGGGGGGACAAGATTATGGATGGCCTTGAATGTAAAGAGACAGATTTTGAAATGTATTCTATATTTAACAGGAAGCCAGTGGAGTTGTTGAAGTGGAGTTGTTGTAATGTGTTGGAATGAAGGAGTTTTAGAAATAATACGAGCAGCTGTATTCTGAACCAGCTGAATCTTATGGAGGGACTTATACAGAAGGCCAAACAGGAGAGAATTGCAGTAGTCAATACGGGAGGTAACAAGGTTATGAACAAGTATAGATGCAGTATGGGGGGTGAGGGAGGGGCATAGACGGTTGATGTTACACAGATGAAAATATGCAGACTGGGTTATATTACTGATGTGCGAGTGAAAGTATAAAGTGCTATCTAGGATGACACCCAGACTCAATTGGCATGGAGAAACTGTGAACTTTAGATATTGTAGATTTTGAACCACAGAGCAACATTTCAGTTTTATCACTATATAAGTTTTAGGAAATTAGATGCAAAACAGGTTTTTATTTCAGATAGACAGTTTGAAAGGGATGAGCGTGGGAACAGGTGCCTGGTTTACCAGATAAGTAGAGCTGGTATCATCTGCGTAGCAGTGTAAATCAATATTATATGAGCCAAATATATTGCCAAGGGGCAAGAGGTAAATGATGAAAAGGGGTGGCCAACCCATCAGAGACCAAGAGACACTTTTTTTTTTACTGTGAATGACCCGTGTGAGTGCGCCCTAAGAGCTGATTAGTTTTACCATCGTTTTTCATGCAGTTCATAGTGCTAAATATTAGAGCCTTTACTTTTACTT